>NW_027151036.1:0-132513 GCF_018691715.1 Phytophthora cinnamomi
GCTCACCAGGTCCCTGACCAAGCGAAATTCCTCGCCACGGCCGAGAACGCATTAAAAGTTGCTGCTGCGGGGCCTTCGAGAAACAAAGTGGTGGCCACTATCGTGAAACTCGCTGCTGCGCGCCAATGAAGATAGCCAGAGCTAAAGATCGCCGTACGCTGATTTCATTCCGCTAAAACTTGCTCGGGTACTTAGATGATTGATGTTGCTGTGGTTGTTGGTATTACACAGAAACTGTTGATCAAGTTCGGCGACTTGACCCTCGAAACTTTCCTCCTCTATCAGATGCTCGAGTCGGGATCGCCTACCGTGTTGATCGCCATCTTCACCAGCATTGTAGTATCTAACGCACTAATGTGTGCTGCCATGATGTTCGTCCCGTACGAGCGAGCGCCCCTCGCAGAGTCTATCATCGACGTTATGTAAGTGCTTCGATTGCCACAAAGGTAGAAACAATTGGGGTCAATTCTTACCCCAACTCTTTTCATTCTTGTTCGCACTTTTGCTGCAGGTTCGACTTCTTGATCGCCATCGGGTGTCCAATGCTGACCTTGTGCTACTGCCTCTCCACCTTCTCCTTCGACCGCGCCAAGTTCGCCATCAACCTGGCGGTTTTCCTGCAGGCTGGTTCGAACAGGGCGCGCGAGTTGTGGCCAACCCCGTCCAGATCGCGATCATCTCCAAAAGCCTCAAATCTCTACGCATTATGTCGGCCTTGGACTTCTTGTCGCGCATTGGCGTCAATGCGACACTGTGCTACCGTCTACGGCACGTCGTGGGTCTCCTCAACAGCTCGGAAAGGCAGCACAGCAGTGTGTACCCGAAGCGAAGCCGCATCGGTGCCTTTGGTCTCGCACTATGGGCCGTGTTGCTGGTAGTTTTGTTGAGGAAAGCATGCGTACATCCGCTTTAGCGTGTGCAACGCACCCCGAGTGTGTGGTAAATGCACGACGGTGGACGGTTATCAAGAGCGGGTCGCTCACACAGTGCCCATGTCTGACAATGATCGATCGCGACATCGCCCCCAAGACTTTTGCAGATTGGACGAACCCGACTAATGTTACTGACAAGGTGATACAGCTGGCCACAACAAGAGATTTACAGACACTTCAGATAACCAACCGCTACCTGGCCGAATTACCTGAGGAGCTTCGGCGGTGCAAAATCTAAAGCACCTGTACGACTTTTTTTCTATTCGTTCTCCTAAAGTCAGCGCAACGTGGTGGCTAACGGTGTGCATTTGTAGATCGCTGGAGTATACGCACACGCAAACGTTACCTGTATGGGTCAAGGAATTCACCAACCTTGAGTATCTGTAAGTATAAGAGTTCACATACCGGCAGATAAGTCCCAAAATCCTTACTTCTTGAAGTTCTTTTACACTGAAGACCGTATATTTGTTGTGCAGACACCTGGAAAGCAAATTCACGAGCCCGATGTCCACCTTACCAGAGGATACGTTCGACGGCATGTCCTCACTCACGTTTATACATTTCTCTGCTTTCACATCGATGACCAATTTGCCGTCGTTCGACGGCCTGACGAATCTCAAGTCAATCACGTTGGCCTGCCTGCTCTCGTTGGAGGAGCTCCTCCATTCAACAACCTAGGAAACCTCGAGCGACTAGTGCTGTCGTCGATGCCAGCCATGGACAGTCTGCCAGATCTCTCCCCAGTCGCCGATCTCAAGTCATTCGCTGTAGCGGACCGAGGTGCGTGGTGCTGCAATGGATTCATAGGCGAGTGCGACCTGGAAGATCGCAAATGTGGCATCGTTCACCCTGTCTGGGGACCCCGCCGCGACTTGCTTGGCCTCGAACCGCACGGAGAAAGTGGCCACAGCAACGACAATTGAATTGGTCAAGAAGTTTGCGTCGACAACTTGCGGTCCGGTGCTCGAAGCTGGCGTCTTGGAGGGCCCTCCGACGGAGGAGATCATGGATCCGTGCAACGGGACATTGTACCGACAGTGTCCGCGGTCCGACAATGTGGAGTCGATGTGCTATAACGCGCGGTTCATGGCAATTGCGTGCACTACAAACCCCTATCCAATCGAAATGCGAAGGCGTCAGATAGCTCAAGGTGTTGGCGACAAGTGCGACCTGGAAAATGAAGCGTGGTTGGGATGCAAGTAGACTATTTACATGCACTGCATCTCGTAATCGCACACTTCAAGTTCTTAGATAGGTGACACTGTGTCACTAAGCCTGGTGTTGGTACTTGATAAGTACTGTGTTAAGAGTGAGCGAGCGAGTCCAGTTCGATCTGCTTCACGAGTTGCTGGCACCGAAGGAACGAATAAACATTTGGTCATCGAAATATAGCAAACGTGAGTACATGTACGGCATCGCACTGTATCTTAGCCAAGATACACCATGTAGATCTGCATGAGCTGATCATGTGGCAGCGAAAGCCAACTCGGTTTGTAAACATAGCCCGCATGATGAATGGTTCACACACTATGCGCTTCGTTTTCTCATCCCGCAATTCGCTTTCCAAGCACTCGAGCTCTTTAATTCAGCATGGCTGCTGGGCGTAGATTGAAAATGCGTCTCCATCGCGTGACTGTGATCATCGTGTTGGCATATGCCGATACGTTATCAGTGACTGCGGACTCGATGGAGAACACGGCCACCTCGACAGTCGTGCACTTTGATGCCCATACAAGTAGGCATTTGAGGATTCGCACGCATAAATCAGCGGAAGCCATTTTGGAGGAACGGGGTTTAGCGTTGCCGAGCTTGTTGCCAAAATCACGAAGAAGCCGAGCAACCAAAAGGAAGTCACCAACCTCTTCGCCAAGTTGAAACTTTTCAACGAAAGGGCCAAGCTGTTTGAAAACGCGCAGTTTGCAGAGTGGACAAAAGCCGTTGAAAAGGGTTACAAGACGAATCCCGAGGCGGCGCTCACGGCTATGGTCTCGACTTTGAGACACCAGTACCGTGATGAGGCTCTCGTGGATATGATCGCGGCGGCGAAGAAAGTAGCGGGGACGAAGGATACGGCTACCAAACTGGAGAAGGCGCAGATGAAGAGCTGGCTGAGTGAGGAAAAAAGCGTAGAGGATGCGTTTCGCGTTTTCAAACTTGACAAGGACAAGTACAGCATTTTGTCGAGCCCGCTGCTGCAAAACTGGGTGTCCTACGCGAAGATGACGGGGACAGATCCGTACAAGTGGCTGTTTGCGAAGATGAAGGCGCAAAACTCGATGATAGTACAATTGCGAATGTAGTGGGTTCACCAACTCAAAACCCGGCTACAGCGGAAAGGCTGGCGGGGTGCTGTTCGATAGCTGGAAGCCGCAGAGCGCCTCCTACATTTTCGTACTTCTAAAGCTGGGTAATGAAGACGAACTACTGTTCACCCTCCCCAGGCTGAGAACATGGATGTCGTACGCGACCAAACTCGGGGGCGGAAATGCAGACGAGCAAATTTACAAGATACTGCGAAAGGCGTACGGTGACGCTGATTTGGCGGCGAAACTTGCTGTGTCGAAGCAGTACTCCGTGGGAGATGTTGTAACGCGATTGGAAAAGGCACAGCAAAGGTTTTGCTGAGCGAGAAGAAACCCGCGGATGAGATATTCAACATGTGGAAGCTGAACGGCCAAGGTGACAAACTGTTCGAGAACCCGGCGGTCGCTACCTGGGTCGCCTACGTAACAAAGTTGGATGCGAAGAACGCTGACGAGACGATGCTATCGGTGCTGAAGACCGCTTACAAGGATGACACTTTGGCTTTAACTAAGATGCTTGCTGCAGCGAAGGATAATGCCGACACAAAGGCCATTGCTGACAAGCTTGAGGAGGCTCTGTACAAGGACTGGCGCAGCAGTGGCAAGTCCACGGATGACGTTTTTGCTCTTCTCAAATTGGACGACGAAATGGATGATCTTTTGAGTGACCCCGTGTTGAACAACTGGGTGACGTATGTCGAAAATCTGCAGCAGAACCCGTACCCAATGTTGCTTGCGAAGCTCAAGTCACCCAAGGTTGAAAACGCTGACAGCAAGTTAGCAGACATGATCGTGAATGCACAAGGAAACTCCAACACACGTACGATCGCTGCCAGATTAGAGAAAGCGGAGCTTAGTAGCTGGTCGGGTGCAAAAATGACGGCGGATGATGTCTTCAAGCAACTAAAACTCGACGAGACAGGAGATTATCTTTTGGCGTCAGCGGGAGTGAGCGCCTGGTTAAAGTTTGTGAAGGAGAATTGGGAAAATGCAGATGATGTGGTATACGCCGTTCTGAAGCGGCAGTTTTCGTCAGACAGGAAGGTAGGGGAAGTATTAGCGACGGGGATTTTGCTCTCACCTTCGAAGGTCTACACTGTTGAAGTCACGAATGCAGTTCTCAATGTGTGGAAAAGCCAGGGCAAAAGCGCGGATGATGTTTTTGGTTTCATGATGAGTAACCTAACACATGGAAATATCCTCGGAACATCAAACTTCAACATTTGGGCGTCTTACGTGAAGATGGTGGACGATACGAACGTGTTCGTATCCATGGTTGAAATACTACAAAAGCAGTATGGTAAAGCCACCCTGTCCAATCTAATAACCAAGGCAGAGTTCTCCAAGGGTTCAGCACGTATTGCTTCAAGATTGAAGGCGGCACAGGAGCTGAAATAGGCATACAAAAAACACTTTCAAGTCACGAGGGCCTAAAGAACCGTCATTTACACGACGCGGCTAATCTCGATAACATGGTTGTGAACTCCAAATTGTTGAGAGGGTGATCACTATAGATCTAGAGAGCTAGTACGGATCAGCAAGGCAGTCATCGACGATTACTACAACAGGCCCGAAGCTACGAAAACAATCTGGTCTAGCTACAGTGAGGTACTTCGCATCTTTTGAAGTAGAAAAAATGTCCGGCCGGGTTCAATTTCATTGCACTTTTGTTAGGATCGTTCTATAGATGAGTAACAGGTCCAGGGCCCCGAGGCGATGGCGGTGTGCAAAGGCGACAGTACAATAGGCCTAACGAGCTACAATGACCGTTGCATGGGATCAACTATCAACTGCTCGACAAATCAATTCATGAACGAAATGCGACGACGACACATAACACAGATCCATGATTGAGGTACACTACGAAGGCGTTCTGGTGACATTCAGTACAATCGCAGGAAAAGATGTTGCTGGGAAACTGCTGGAAGAGCAAAAGCGACGAAAAGAAACGCGCACCAATGTTAGAGTGTCACAAGTACAAAAGAGATCGCTACAAGGCTGAAGATACAGTAAGCCACAAAAGACAATAGGACCTACCCTACAGAGGGTGAGAGGCCAAGTCTTTTTTTAACGAGAACCTATCCAGTCGTAAGTAGGATACTACTTGGTATCACGAACTCAGAACCACCTCATCGCACTTTGCCACGGAAACGTCTAATGGTGTGTGAGTGAAGCGACATGGAGAAATGTAGAGTCTAGCACCACAGATTCCGGGGTACTTCCTAGACTGTCAAGGCTCATTAATCGTGAGCCAAGACGTGCTTCGTGCGGTGCACAGGATCGAGTATTGCACGACGAATTGGAAGAGAACACGAGGAACGGAAAAGAATTTTTTTGCGCGCATTGTCGAGTGCCACCAATTTATGTCATCTATAATGCTAATAGTGCTAACTACAAAATTTAAGATGAAAAGAAGATTACTTAGTATAAACGAAATATACCCATCTACCGATATCCTGAGCCTGATGTGGACGACGTCTCGGACGCAGTTTCCACTCCGCTGAGCGCCATATCCCAAACGGACTGCTCCTTGGCCTCCATGAGGCAATTCAAGCAAAACCGGAGCGCACACTGTCTGACTGCGCCCGTGCTCGACACGTCCACCGTCATCTTCTTGATCACGCTGCACTTGGCACACATGGCCCGACGGCAAATAGCACACGCAGAACTGACACCACCGCCGATCGCGAACTTGCTGAAGTTCTTGAAGCAAGTTTCGCAGCGCTTGGGCCTCGGCATCCCTGGCCGATCCGACTCACGTGGAGGTGCGCCCTTCTCCTTCATAAGCCACGTGAGTTTCTTGACGTACGCGTAGTCGACCACCTTGGAGGCGCTGATGATGGCTTCAGCTCCAACAGCAGCAGCCACGCGATCCAGAATCTTGCCGCCGGGGTCGCTGTAGTTCCGGCAGTACTTTTCCACCTTCCCGGGACCCTTTTGCCGATCAATAAAGCACAGACTCAACTTGGCGCGGATAATACCGAGATCGGTCAATTCCGGGACGCCGGGCAACGAAATGGAGTGCATAAGGTAGTACCCGATCTTCTCGCCCTTGGAGTCCTTGGTGAGACCGGTGGCCTCCATGATGAGGTAGTCGCGCTGCTGCATGATGCTCGAAAGCACCGCCGGCCTCTCCTTCGCGAACCACTTGATACCCAGAAACTGGAACGGGTCATCGTGGGTCGGTTTACGGATGGTGGCGAGGATCCGGGCATCGTCAAGACGGTCGTTAATGTGCGAACTGCGCCACTTCCAGGCCTCGTCGGTGGAAGCAAAGGTGCCGAACATGCAGTCGTCCAGGGAACCGTCCACCGTTCCGTGCAGAACCATAACGGGGCGCTGCATCAGCTTGTTCTTAGCGAGGACAGATGAGGTGGACGACTCCACGTCCGTACTCATAGTCGACTGCTCCGTTCCCGCGCGACTGCGGTCCCCCGTAGACCACGTCGCACTTTGACTCCCGGGCGACTGCAGCCCACTAAGCTGCTTTCCCAGTGTTGTGGTACTCTCAACGGGCCTCCGCTCGCGATAGACATTGAGTCCGTCCCTCGCGCGCACCAATCTCCACTTTTCGTTTGAAAACTTGGATCCACCTGCCAGAAACGCCTCGTTCTCCTCCAAAGTCTCGCGCACCACCGACTCCGCCTCTTGGATCAGCGCGTTCTGCTGCTCCTTGGTCAAATCCAACTGCCGGAACGCGTTCTCCGGGAGAGTGAACTTCATGATGCTCTTCTGTCCTGCCACTCAAGTGGACAATTTGCTTGTGCCCTCGGTGATCGGTAGGCTGCTAGGCAGGCAGCCACTCGACATCGTTTCGGCCATTTCAAAGCCTTGGTTTTATCCTTGCCTCAAAGCACCACGGCCGTCAAGCTGAGAGCCGTTCGCTTTTTGACGCATTCCCGCCAGAGGGTCCTTTGTGCCTTCTTGTAAACCAGGTGAAGTGACCCCAACTGGTTTACAAGGTGTTAAAGCACGAGGAAATCGCTACAAACGCCATAACTCACGAGATATAAGTGGGGCAGTCCTAGACCTGCCGTGGGACGGGCTCAGTTTCCCCCATGCGTGCTTTTCACGCTTACCCCGCACAACCTCGCGACGCGTTCTAGCTGACATCAGCAAGCGACGTCGCTGACCCCTTTGCAGAACTCGATAAAATTCCTCGAATGAATAAATGTATCGTACATGTACTGTACCTGCGTTGGAATCAATTGGCTTTTTGTGCACGTCGTCGTTTGAACGTCCTTTCATAGATACGCCTTATTACATGTACAGTTCTGCGCGATAATGATGATGGCGCAACCTGGACCATCGATCGTGTTTCAGGTTTGATGGGGATTCGTCGCGGACCACGAAGAAGCCCCATCACACCACGACTCGTGGTGTTGGTCACGTGCATCTATTATTTTTAAATGACATTAGAACCTTTAACTCTACGGTACATGTAGCAGAGATACTTTACCACCTATTGTAGCAGGCATTCTGTTCATGTATTTTATACGATGAACCAGCTTCATTCGAAGTTACAGAACGCCGGCATTCTCCTTGAATGCAGTCCTGCACATCAGATTAGGCACCTGTATAAACACATAATCTCAGATAACCTATACGGATTTGTACACTTGTCAAATCACAGACACATCCAAGAAGTTATCTATTCTGATTTAAAATATGATCAGACATCCCTAATTAGAGATGCACGACTGTATATGGTGCGTGTCCTACACTCACAATGCTGAAGCAGAAACAGCAAGTCGATTGTGGCAAAAAAATATAAACTTGCCCGCTATATGTGACGTTACGATAGGTTTTCAACAACTGGAATCGTGGAGGAGGATGTTAGTCAGCTCTCCTGGTAGAAGGAAGGAATTCAAGTTGATTGTTGTGCCTTTCACTTATTCTGCCATGATAATTTTGACATAATTCTAATCCCCTCCTGGCCTAATTATGCCTTGTGTTAGCTAATTCACATGTTAATTCCTAGGAGCGGCGATTGTGAAGCTGAGTTGAGCCCGAATTCGAGGAAAACAGCGCGATCGGCGGTTATCTACCCGCCATTCCATGCTTTGACCGCCGCATTCCCGTCTATTGGTTTGCAAATGATGACCGCGGGAGTTAGGGAAATCGCAGCCAGAGTTAGCATTAAATAGGCGTTTGTCGCTCTTTTATGGATCTAATTCCGCCGGAATTACCCGCAAATATAGGTGAAAGGCACAATACATGCATCGTAAATCACGGATTCATCGCAACACACCTCCTCAATGCACCACGTAAAAACTGTCAGGTTTTCGGCAAAAACGGTCAGGTTTTCGGCAAAAACGGTCGGATATATGGGGGTGACACCACGTCTGTATCTTAATATTTTTATTGAAAAGGTTAAGCATTTCTTCAAATCCGCAAATTATATTATGACTGATCGCGTTTAGTGGTTACGCTGTAACAACTCAGAAGTTACCAACAAATTATACATGACGGGAACTTTTTACGAGTGTAGCAATGAACCCGTGGTTTACGGTAACTGGTAATTCCTTGTTGCTGTCCTATAATATACTTGGTTTGCTACTGATTGAATACAGCTCTCCTTGTGGTTTAAAGCAGTGCATAGCACATGAAACCTTTCTTCTGAACACTAATAGTGCAGCCTAGGCTTACCAACAGCTTGCTTGAATAACTGTATCAGGCGCCTTCGCATTTCGATCAGGTGCGGCTTCGTGGTCAGACCGTGGACACCGTCGGTGCAATGACCCGTTGCAAGTCACCTCTGTCAGTGAGGTGCCAATTTCCAGCACCAGTTCCATTGTCATCGCCATTGCCATTTGCTCCGTGCGATTCGAGGCAAAGCAAGCCGCCGCGGGCCGTTGCAAGATCACCCGCCTCGGGCCGATACAATAAACGTCTTGAAACCAGCCACAGGGGGGCAAAACACTTTATATAGTCAGGAGAAGTTTCCGGTAACTTATTAACGAAACCGAGGGCCAATGCCGAAGAAGGAACATACATGTATAAACCACGATATCGTGTCGATCTGGTCATTGAGTTCCCAGCGTCAATCCTACGGCTTCATTATAGTTCCAAGGACTAGTCCTGCTAATCCATCCAACACGTAAGCCAACCAGCAGAGGGTAGGATACCGAGCTCATGGCGGCTTTCCCACGTTTAACTTCAACAAGATAACGCTAGTGTACTCCCTAACACTAACATGTTAGTTACTATACATGTTAGCTAACTGTTAGTTAGTGTCTAGTATTTTGAGCTAACATGTCAGTAGAAGTTGGAGCGATAAGCGTGGACTCGACGATTTGAAAACTTGAAAATGAGCTTGTCTTCTTCTTTGTTGCATCTAATAGCGTATAATATCCTTCTTTGATGTCATTTTAGTAACACGCTAGCTAGTGATGTAACGCACTGCGTTATATATTACTGATTTCGTAATTTATTACGGAACACCTAATTTATATTTGTTGTGGTACGTATTACGGGACGACTTACGGGACGACTTACGGGACGACTTACGGGACGAAGTTTACGGGGCGACCCGTCAACTAACAATTGCATTCAACAAGGAGTGGTCATGAAGTGAGTAGCTAGTCTAGAGTACAAGAGAGTACGGACTTTAAGTTACAAAATCACTTTCGTTTTGCCCTTTACGAGCCCAAGCGTCGACTACATCACAAGTGAGCTGTTAGCCAAATTGTCGCTGAAATACCGAATACAACGAGTTTAGACCCACACTTGGGTGTTTTTTTATTAAAAACGTTGGAGTATTCTCCTATTAATATATTATATTAATATAATGAACCAACTATGTTATATTATGGTCTCAACTTATAAAGAATTATCCAAGAATTAAAAGACATTGCATATGCAAATATGGCTCACGTAGAAGTTGAATCATAGGGGCATGGCCAAGTTACATCAGAGTTCCAGGAGAACGTTGGCGCGGCAGCACTACGTGGAGAATCAGTGCTTAAAAAAATCCTGCTTCGCAGACTACTTTAATCAATGCATGACTCCTTTTGTTCTTAGTATACAATACTAACAGGCACTAACATGTATAGTTTTGAACTAACATGTAAGTGTCTAGTAATACGGACGAACATGTCAGTGGAGTTCACTATTTTGGGGTCACTTTTTTTGCTGAGACGCAATTGAGTCTCCAGTCTGGTAGCTATCCCCTTTGTACTCTCGAACTTCTTTGCGGCGGCGAACATTTGCGCAAGTACCCCTCATGATACCGGGACTTTAGGAACGAAAACATAATTTTATCCGCGTTCTTCGCATCCAGTCTACTGTAGTAACGTAGGAGACCCACCTTGGGAACGCAGGCTCTTCGAACAACGTAACCCACGACTGGAAAATTCCTAGCGAGTTGAAAACGTCTTCTGGCGTTTTTCGTTGACTCAGCCACAGCTCCACCTGCAACTTCTCAGCAATAGCCTTCAAATAGCGTGTTTTAGCGTTTTGCTGTGCCTTGACGAGCGTTTTTGCGAGCTTGGCGTCGGTACCTGACAGCTTGGATGACTTGAGCTTCGCAAGCAATTCCGAGTACGGGTTCTGCTGCAGATTTTCCACATACGTCACCCAGTTGTTCAACACGGGGTTACTCAAAAGATCATCCATTTCGTCGTCCAATTTGAGAAGAGCAAAAACGTCATCCGCGGACTTGCCACTGCTGCGCCAGTCCTTGTACAGAGCCTCCTCAAGCTTGTCAGCAATGGCTTTTGTGTCGGCATTATCCTTCGCTGCAGCAAGCATCTTAGTTAAAGCCAAAGTGTCATCCTTGTAAGCGGTCTTCAACACCGATAGCATCGTCTCGTCAGCGTTCTTCGCATCCAACTTTGTTACGTAGGCGACCCAGGTAGCGACCGCCGGGTTCTCGAACAGTTTGTCACCTTGGCCGTTCAGCTTCCACATGTTGAATATCTCATCCGCGGGTTTCTTCTCGCTCAGCAAAACCTTTTGCTGTGCCTTTTCCAATCGCGTTACAACATCTCCCACGGAGTACTGCTTCGACACAGCAAGTTTCGCCGCCAAATCAGCGTCACCGTACGCCTTTCGCAGTATCTTGTAAATTTGCTCGTCTGCATTTCCGCCCCCGAGTTTGGTCGCGTACGACATCCATGTTCTCAGCCTGGGGAGGGTGAACAGTAGTTCGTCTTCATTACCCAGCTTTAGAAGTACGAAAATGTAGGAGGCGCTCTGCGGCTTCCAGCTATCGAACAGCACCCCCGCCAGCCTTTCCGCTGTAGCCGGGTTTTGAGTTGGTGAACCCACTACATTCGCAATTGTACTATCATCGAGTTTTTGCGCCTTCATCTTCGCAAACAGCCACTTGTACGGATCTGTCCCCGTCATCTTCGCGTAGGACACCCAGTTTTGCAGCAGCGGGCTCGACAAAATGCTGTACTTGTCCTTGTCAAGTTTGAAAACGCGAAACGCATCCTCTACGCTTTTTTCCTCACTCAGCCAGCTCTTCATCTGCGCCTTCTCCAGTTTGGTAGCCGTATCCTTCGTCCCCGCTACTTTCTTCGCCGCCGCGATCATATCCACGAGAGCCTCATCACGGTACTGGTGTCTCAAAGTCGAGACCATAGCCGTGAGCGCCGCCTCGGGATTCGTCTTGTAACCCTTTTCAACGGCTTTTGTCCACTCTGCAAACTGCGCGTTTTCAAACAGCTTGGCCCTTTCGTTGAAAAGTTTCAACTTGGCGAAGAGGTTGGTGACTTCCTTTTGGTTGCTCGGCTTCTTCGTGATTTTGGCAACAAGCTCGGCAACGCTAAACCCCCGTTCCTCCAAAATGGTTTCCGCTGAGTTATGCGTGCGAATCCTCAAATGCCTACTTGTATGGGCATCAAAGTGCTCGACTGTCGAGGTGGCCGTGTTCTCCATCGAGTCCGCAGTCACTGATAACGTATCGGCATATGCCAACACGATGATCGCAGTCACGCGATGGAGACGCATTTTCAATCTACGCCCAGCAGCCATGCTGAATTAAAGAGCTCGAGTGCTTGGAAAGCGAATTGCGGGATGAGAAAACGAAGCGCATAGTGTGTGAACCATTCATCATGCGGGCTATGTTTACAAACCGAGTTGGCTTTCGCTGCCACATGATCAGCTCATGCAGATCTACATGGTGTATCTTGGCTAAGATACAGTGCGATGCCGTACATGTACTCACGTTTGCTATATTTCGATGACCAAATGTTTATTCGTTCCTTCGGTGCCAGCAACTCGTGAAGCAGATCGAACTGGACTCGCTCGCTCACTCTTAACACAGTACTTATCAAGTACCAACACCAGGCTTAGTGACACAGTGTCACCTATCTAAGAACTTGAAGTGTGCGATTACGAGATGCAGTGCATGTAAATAGTCTACTTGCATCCCAACCACGCTTCATTTTCCAGGTCGCACTTGTCGCCAACACCTTGAGCTATCTGACGCCTTCGCATTTCGATTGGATAGGGGTTTGTAGTGCACGCAATTGCCATGAACCGCGCGTTATAGCACATCGACTCCACATTGTCGGACCGCGGACACTGTCGGTACAATGTCCCGTTGCACGGAGCCATGATCTCCTCCGTCGGAGGGCCCTCCAAGACGCCAGCTTCGAGCACCGGACCGCAAGTTGTCGACGCAAACTTCTTGACCAATTCAATTGTCGTTGCTGTGGCCATTTTCTCCGTGCGGTTCGAGGCCAAGCAAGTCGCGGCGGGGTCCCCAGACAGGGTGAACGATGCCACATTTGCGATCTTCCAGGTCGCACTCGCCTATGAATCCATTGCAGCACCACGCACCTCGGTCCGCTACAGCGAATGACTTGAGATCGGCGACTGGGGAGAGATCTGGCAGACTGTCCATGGCTGGCATCGACGACAGCACTAGTCGCTCGAGGTTTCCTAGGTTGTTGAATGGAGGAGCTCCTCCAACGAGAGCAGGCAGGCCAACGTGATTGACTTGAGATTCGTCAGGCCGTCGAACGACGGCAAATTGGTCATCGATGTGAAAGCAGAGAAATGTATAAACGTGAGTGAGGACATGCCGTCGAACGTATCCTCTGGTAAGGTGGACATCGGGCTCGTGAATTTGCTTTCCAGGTGTCTGCACAACAAATATACGGTCTTCAGTGTAAAACCTTCAAGAAGTAAGGATTTTGGGGACTTATCTACCGGTATGTGAACTCTTATACTTACAGATACTCAAGGTTGGTGAATTCCTTGACCCATACAGGTAACGTTTGCGTGTGCGTATACTCCAGCGATCTACAAATGCACACCGTTAGCCACCACGTTGCGCTGACTTTAGGAGAACGAATAGAAAAAAAGTCGTACAGGTGCTTTAGATTTTGCACCGCCGAAGCTCCTCAGGTAATTCGGCCAGGTAGCGGTTGGTTATCTGAAGTGTCTGTAAATCTCTTGTTGTGGCCAGCTGTATCACCTTGTCAGTAACATTAGTCGGGTTCGTCCAATCTGCAAAAGTCTTGGGGGCGATGTCGCGATCGATCATTGTCAGACATGGGCACTGTGTGAGCGACCCGCTCTTGATAACCGTCCACCGTCGTGCATTTACCACACACTCGGGGTGCGTTGCACACGCTAAAGCGGATGTACGCATGCTTTCCTCAACAAAAACTACCAGCAACACGGCCCATAGTGCGAGACCAAAGGCACCGATGCGGCTTCGCTTCGGGTACACACTGCTGTGCTGCCTTTCCGAGCTGTTGAGGAGACCCACGACGTGCCGTAGACGGTAGCACAGTGTCGCATTGACGCCAATGCGCGACAAGAAGTCCAAGGCCGACATAATGCGTAGAGATTTTAGGCTTTCGGAGATGATCGCGATCTGGACGGGGTTGGCCACAACTCGCGCGCCCTGTTCGAACCAGCCTGCAGGAAAAACCGCCAGGTTGATGGCGAACTTGGCGCGGTCGAAGGAGAAGGTGGAGAGGCAGTAGCACAAGGTCAGCATTGGACACCCGATGGCGATCAAGAAGTCGAACCTGCAGCAAAAGTGCGAACAAGAATGAAAAGAGTTGGGGTAAGAATTGACCCCAATTGTTTCTACCTTTGTGGCAATCGAAGCACTTACATAACGTCGATGATAGACTCTGCGAGGGGCGCTCGCTCGTACGGGACGAACATCATGGCAGCACACATTAGTGCGTTAGATACTACAATGCTGGTGAAGATGGCGATCAACACGGTAGGCGATCCCGACTCGAGCATCTGATAGAGGAGGAAAGTTTCGAGGGTCAAGTCGCCGAACTTGATCAACAGTTTCTGTGTAATACCAACAACCACAGCAACATCAATCATCTAAGTACCTGAGCAAGTTTTAGCGGAATGAAATCAGCGTACGGCGATCTTTAGCTGTTGGCTATCTTCACTGGTGAGCGCAGCAGCGAGTTTCACGATAGTGGCCACCACTTTGTTTCTCGAAGGCCCCGCAGCAGCAACTTTTAATGCGTTCTCGGCCTTAGCAAAAAACTCCACATGCTGGTAGGCAACGTGCATTTTGTCCTTAACATTCGAACGAGAATACGCAGGTAGCAAACGGCAACCAGCCAAGCGTGGTGGCTATCATCAGTGCTTTAGGATGGTCGACCTTCAGCCAAAAATGAACCACAGTCGATCATCTCCGTGTTCATGACACTGTTCACCGTGTTATTTGGGAAAATGTTAATTAAAAAACGAGCCAAACGATCCACTAAAACCAAGTGCAAATAATGAAAGCGATCATCACTTGGGGCAGAACCACTTTCGTGGTGCTTGGTCCAGCAGTGCCACTTGTTTTCTTGTACATTGTCGTCTGGTTTTCGTGACCAAAGACGCGCGCACATTCGCTTCCGGCGGGGTGGACTTCTGTTTGCGATGTGTTGGGTTTAGCTGTATGTTGCGACTTTCGGTGAAGAGAGGCTTTGTGTTAGCCTTCCTGGCTGTTATATGACGACGCTTGGATCTCCATGAGTTTTTTTCCCTTGTTGGTGGTTCCTTCAATTTGCCACTTTGTCGTTTTGAGAATGACGTCGATGCTCTGGAGGCTCTTCATACAGAAATATGCTGCTACGCTTAGGCCCACAGCACGATCGAGTTAGCAGAGTTGACACTTCTCGTCATTGCGTGAACGCATTAATGGTGAGTTATTATATTGGTGGGGAACTTAACCACGCGTCAGTGTACGAGTCAATTCTTCTCCATTCGGCGCTATCGATTACGCATCGAGATGTTTTTGCTTTAGCATTCATGGTACAGTAAGTAGTCGGATTCGTTGACCACAACAGGATCGACAGGAAGTTCACCCAAGTAACGATTAGTCAGCTGCAACATTTGTAAATCTCCTGTAGTAGCTAACTGAGCCACCTTCTCTGTCACATTCATTGGCATTATCCACTCGGCGAACGTCTTCGGAGCAATATCTCGGTCAATTAGCATCAGGCACGGACACTGCGTCAACGAGTTGCTCTTGAGAATCGTCCATCGGTGAGCATTCACAGCGTACTCTGGGTGAGGATGACAGGCTATCGTAGACGTCCTCATACTCTCCTCGACAAATATAACTAGAATAATAGCGTACAGTACGAGTCCAATAGCTCCGAGACGATGGCGCTTGGGGTAGACACTGCTGCGTAGTCGTTTGGGACTGCGAATAATCTCCACGACGTAGCGCAAGCGGAAAGAGAACATGACGTTGACGCCCACCCTCGCCAGACACTCCAGCGCAGTCATGATGCGCAGTGACTTGAGACTTTTGTAGATGACGGCTACCTGCACCGGGTCCGCATTGACGCTAGCATCCTGTTCAAACCATCCTGAGGGATAAACTTCCATGTTGATAGCAAACTTGGTACGGTCAAATGTGAAGGCCGAAAGGCAGTAGACAACCACCAGCATCGGACATCCGATAGCGACAAGAAAGCCAATCCTGCGTAAGAGTTTGTTCATCGGAAATATGTCAGAAACAGTATCACACCATCTGACAAATACCACACCAAACTTACGAAACATCAATGAAAAGCTCTCCTAGAGGCGCTCGCTCGTACGGTACAAACATCATGCCGGCACAAGCAATTGCGTTGAAGACGACCACAAACGCAAAAAAATGCAACCAGTGGAGTAGGCGAGCCTGACTCGAGCATTTGAACGAGAAAACACGTCTCAAGAGCCAAGTCGCCGAACTTAATCGCCAATTTCTGTAAAAAGCAGTTGGAAAAGTTAGTTGGCACGTCATCCCAGAATGAAAGTTAACGTACAATTCGTTTCCACGCTAAGCTCTCTTCATTGTTGGACGGAAGCGAACTGCGTAGAGCGCGCGAGCTCCGTTGAGATTCAGTCTCCGGTTTGTAGGTGTCCCCAGCTTCGCTCTTTGCTACAATGCGACTAGTTCTGCGTTTGCGACGTCTTCTCCAAGATCGACAATAGAGCCTCGTTTGTCAATTTCGCGATCGGAAGATGGCAGGCCCAGGCAAGACTCGTTCTAGGCCGGGTAATTTCCGACTTGGGTAATCGGTTCCAGCCTCCGGGCCTTTCCCCGCGCAGCGTGTGTTAGCTCATAGCAACCGCACTAGCCATGTTATAGGTATTAATAAGTATTTACTAACCCCCGGACACTTGATCAACGGGCCCACGTCCCCTCCCGAGAGCCCCAACCAGTTCAAGCTGCTTCGTGAAAGCGTGTCGACTTCGACGGGCTGTTGGGAAGAGGAGTACAAGGATTGAATGGACCACAACAAAACCATGGTGACCGACTTCTACCGTCCAAGCACCACCAAGAAAATTGGGCTTCAAGCCCCAAGCATGAGTACCAAGACAGCCTTCAAGGCTCAAGACACATTTACGTCAGCCCATGATGGCTACCACAAATGCAAAAAATAGGCTGAGCCTACAGAAAATCCTGGACTCTATAGTTAACTACTAACACAAATAGAGGTTCTCTGACCCCCCCCCCCCCCCCCCCCGCAATGCGAGTATTGTTTAAGACGACTGCGACGCCGGCAGCGATCGTAATGTCGCTGATGACACCGCGCTGTAGCCGACACACCAACACCTCGACCGACACAGCAACCGACACCTGAGGACCGCGTCAACGTTGCCACTGCACAATATGCAGTAGTTTTTTTAATACTATAATTTACTGCGTGGGTGCCACATCAACAGCGACCTGCGTAATCAAGCGCCGTTAATTAGTGGCGGAGCTGGAGGGTGCTGTCATACAGAGAAAGCCCTCCTTGCAGGGCAGGCAGGAGTAGGAGAGGATCGATAAATGCTTGCCTAAATGAATTCACTTCGCAATCAACTTTGCAGCGCGCAAAACACCATAAAGTCCTCCACAGTTGCTGACTCCGCTGCCGTGCGGTACACCTACCTCTCCCTGCAGTGATATTTTCTAAAACGAAATCACAGTCCTCGAGTCGAACGATGCATCTCCTTCGGCTGATAAGCTTGACGCTCTTAGCCTTCTGTGCGTCTATTGATGCCTACGCTTCGGTGGCTGGCCCCACGCTACCAGTGTCCGACTTTTCCGACCCCACTGACGACCACACTACAAGTGAAAATACTGACATCTCCGCGGCAAGAACTGTCTACGATCATGACGGCGAAGAGAGATCAGGATTGTCCGTGTCTGTCGCGGAAAAGGTCAAAATCTTCTTCTCGTCGCCTAAAGTAACCCAAGACCACCTTCAGAGATGGCTCGACAAGGGGAAATCCGCAGACGTAGTTTTCGCTCGCATGCGTCTCACTAATGCCGGAGACTGGCTGTTTTACTTTGACGACTTCACTCGTTGGCTCAAGTACGTCGACGATTTGCATTCAAAGAACCCCGCGAAGGGAACGTCCGCGATCGCAACACTCACTGCTCACTATGGCGACGCAAAGCTGTACAAATTGGTTGACGAAGCCACGAAGATCACGGGAACGAAGGAACTCGCCACGGAACTGCAAACAAAGCAAATGAACCACTGGGTGGCCGTTGCAAAAGACCCTGACGATGTCTTTCATTTTATGGAATTGGACAAAGTGAATGAACAAATTCTCAGCAACCCGAAGTTTACCGCTTGGGCGAAGTATGTGGACGATTTCAGCGCAAAGTATCCCACAAAACAGGTGTCCATGGTCCCGGCGCTCTTGAGTAACTACGATGATGTCACTCTATTCGGAATGGCTGAGGCGGCAATGCGCGTGGAGGGAACCAAAACTGTCGCCATAAAACTTCAGGACCAACTGGCCAAAGCCTGGCTAAACAGTGGTAAATCACCGGGTGACGCTTTCGTAAAACTTGGACTCGGCGAGCCGGTGAGTAACCTTTTGGAGAGACCGCTCTTCAGCAGTTGGCTCAAATACACGAACGCCTACAGCGAAAAGTATCCCCACGAGAAGGCAACAGCTATCGAAACATTAACGCAGAAATTCGGCGATAAGCAAGTGGCGCAGATGCTTGGTATGGCAAAATCGAAAGATTCAACGCGAAGTATTGCCACCAATTTGGAGTCCGCCCAGCTGGAAATGTGGTTCAGAGGAGAAAAATCTGTCAACGACGTACTAGTGTTGCTACGTCTCTATTCGGTCGGTGACTTCGGCGGCGACTCTCTCCTCAACACTTGGGTCTCGTACATGAATGTCTTCCTCAAGGACAACCCTGGCGAGGTGACGTCGATGTTGACGAAGTTGGAAACTCAATTCAGCGACAGACCCTTTCACCAAATTCTCCAAGCAGGCATGAAGTTCTCCAGTATGGAAAGCGCTGCAACTAAAATCCAGGCGGAGAAGATCCAAGGGTATCTCGCGAGTAACCAATCTCCTCACAAGGTCTTTGAATGGTTGAACCTTGACAATGTGGGGATTGATCTGCCTGGTGACCCTTTGTTCACGACGTGGATGAAGTACGTCAAGGATTTCAACAAGAATAACCCAAAACGCCAGGAATCGGTATTTACACCAATCCGTGAGTCTTATAATTACCACGAGGAAATGATCAACAAAGCGATGAACAATCCAAGCACTGTGAAAATCGCCGAACAACTGGAGAGGGAGCAGTCCAAGTACTGGTTAGATCTGAGGCAGCTTCCCGAAAATGTGTTCTATTTCCTGAAATTGGACAAGGCTGACGAAAAGACTCTTGTCAATCGGAACTTCAAAACTTGGGTGGAGTACCTGAACCAGTTCAACCGTCGGTATCCCGAGGCCGAAACGACAATGATTGACGGACTCCGGGCTAACTATGCCGACATCAATCTTCTGGCGATATTTAATGCGGCGAAGAAGGACCCCAAGACAGAAAAGCTAGCCATGAACTTGGAAAGCGCTCTGGTCATCAAATGGGTAGCTGAAAAGGAACCGCTTGCAGTTCTTAAAAGGCGGTTCAATCATGTGCGATTCGCCGATGAGCTGCTTGAGAAATATGCCGAGAAGGTCAAGACACTATCAGGAGCTACTTCGTAAAACAGAAGTTTTGAGCGGCATTGGGAGGACCGCATTTCATTGCCTCTGATAATCAGAGTCTGATTATTTTTATTGGTCTTGCCACACAATGAATCTCGCTTAAACTCCTAGCAAAGCCATCAATTCAAACCCAATAATTCTTAGATTATACCGCAGCCGTGTCAGTAGCATCGGTTTTAGCGATGATATGTCAATTTTCGATGCATTGTACATTGATTCTATCGACAGGACCATGTAAGAATATTTAGAATATGTGTGCTGTGTTGCAAATTGGAACACTGTGCAAGCATTACTCAGCGGTGGTATGCACTACAGACGCACTATGGAGTAGTGCGAATGCTCATTTCTGTCCAGCAGAAAGACAGGCAACAGTTGTAGCTAGGTTAGATATCTAGCCTCAGACTTCCAAGGGGAATACCCTAGTGTTTGTAGTACGGGGCCCCTGCTCCAGGTAAGTTCTCATTCTCAAATATACCTCGTTCAGCGGACCAAGCCTCCGACGCTGTCGACCCTTCTAGGTGTCTTCCTTTTTTCCTATAAACACAACTATCGACCTCCTTTATGATGAAGTGAAATGATAGTACTTTGAGCCTCTTTAATAGAGTGGAAGTACGGTGGACAGCGAGAATCGAGGGTGTGATGAGTACGCTGGAAATTCGAAACTGAAATTTATCCTGAAGAAACTGCTTTGGGCTGCCTCTGCCGCTACAGGTAACACTATCATTGTTCTCGATTCAGCTCGTGCCTAGAAATGGGGAATAGCTTGGGCACTCGAAGCAATTGTCACGAACGCTTCATCTCCAAAGTTTATGTTAGCCAACGTTGTTTTGTAGTTTGTGGACCTCACGACTACTAAGTACGTAGGGCTCAAGTGATATGATATAGCTGTGTAAATTTACTTGCATCCTAACCAAGCCTCAACTTTGGGATCACACTTGTCACCAACACCTTGAGCTATCTGGCGCCGCCGCATCTTAATTGGAAAATGGTTTGTAGTGCAAGCGAGTCCCATGAACCGAACATTGTAGCACATGGACTCGATTTTATCGGCTCTTGGGCATTGTCGGTACATTGTCCCGTTGCAGGGTTCGATAATGTCTGGTGTCGGTGAGCCTTCCAGCACTCCAGGTTGGAGAACGGGCCCACACACTGTCCCCGCAAATTTCTTCACGAGTTCAAGTGTTGCTAGGGTGGCTCTTTTCTCGGTCCGGTTTGAGGGTAAGCAGGTGGCAGCCGGGGTTCCCCACACTGGATGCACCAAACACTTATCGTTGGTCAGATCGCAGTCGCCGAGAAACCCATTGCAGCACCATGTTCCACGATCTGAAACTACAAACGACTTTAAGTTTCGAACTGGGGTTAGGTCAGGAATGCTATCGATCGATACAAGACCCGCGAAGACAAAAGCGCTCGAGCTTATGGAGGTTGGTGAGTGGAGGTATTTCCTGGAGAGCCAAAAAGACTGCCAGCGTGAGTGATTTGAGACCCGAAAGGCCCTGGAGTGACGGTAACTTTGGCATCGAAATGCACATCGTCAGATGAATAAACGTGAGTGACGGCATATCGTCAAACATATCGTCGGAAGAAGCACCAGGGGACTGGAAACTTTGCTTTCCACATGCCTAGCATTAAATGCAACATAAGTACAATGATACCAACTGGATTCGATTAGCAAAAATACGTACAGGAACTCAAGTTTGGTCAACTCCTTCACCCACGGCGGGAATGTCTGTGTGTTCGTGTACTCCAGTGACCTAGATGCAGTCATTTATAAATGTTATCAATACGTGAGTGTTACTTCAGGTAAACAGTATGGTGATCTGTTGTGAACAACAATTCAACTTCAAGTGTCTCAAATTCTTGCAGTGGTGAGGATCCACCGTTAGCTCGAACTTTGCCCTCTGGAGCTCCTTCGCTCGATTTTGCCTGACTAAGCTTTCTTTTCACACCTACACCAAGATAACCTTTTCCCCATGAAACAAGCGTTGTAGGGGTTGTAGGGGACACGGTCAGTCCGCGGACACTGCCGACACAGCGTCCCATCGCACGGTGCCATGGTATCTTGAGTTGGATATTACAAATCTTGAGGTTAGAGCGCGGGACCGCAAACCACCGGCGCAAATTTCTTAACCAATTCAATTGTTGCCGGGGTGGCCATTTTTTCGATTCGATTCGATGGTAAGAATGTGGCAGCTAGAGTTTCCCACACCGGATGCACCATGCACATATCGACATTCGAATCGAAAACCCCCATGGCAGCACCAGGTACCTCGATCCGAAAAGAGAAATGACTTGAGATTTTGAACTGGAGACAAGCCGGGCAGGCTGTCGATCGAAGTAAGTGCGGCAATGATGAGACGCTCGAGCTCATGAAAGTTTGTGGGCAGGGGCATTCCCTGTAGGACCAAGAAGTCTACCAATTGAGACCTGCGAGGCCTCAATACAACGGCAGCTTTGCCATCGGGAAGACCATCGCCAGGTGATCGTGAGTCAGTGACCACATGTCATCAAAGCTATCGTCGGAAATGGCAGGTTTCAGTAGGCACGTTTGGAGAGCGAACCACGTGAAACCAATGTTTCCCGATCGCGCGGAAGTCGGTTAAGAAGTTAGGAAACACCACGCGAGGTGCGGGAGCAGTAGGGTAATTTGCATTTTGCTTTCGCTGAATCAAGTCTTCCAGTCGTTTACTGTGTTCCTCTTCCAGGCACTCTTTAGTATGCCCTCGCAAGTATACGCATATCTTCGCCCTAACGCAATGGGGATTGCGGGCTATTGCTACGGATCAACAACACGACCGTCTACCGAGTCGACTAATGTTGACGTCGTACGCGTTTGCAGCGGCAGATGGGAGGACGTGGAAGCTCACTCATCGGACTTGCCGTGAAGTTCTGTCCGCCTTCGGGAAGTTACAGAAACCGAGGCGCTCTCGGGTATCGGCACGTGCGTCGGAAGTTGTGTCTGCGCCACCCGAACTCCTGTCAGCGGTGTCCCACATTGGGATGGCTCCGATGTTGGATACACATGGGCTTCGCACACATCAACTGACACGTTGCGAGTTTCATTCTCAGATGCAGCGGAAGACACCCCTTTCTCGACTGAACGTACTCTCTTTGTAGAGATGGAGACGTTCGCGATGCGCCCGTGTCTCGGAAGGGCCACTTGTGACCTTATGCCTGCAGAGGCACCAGCTCTGCACAAGAGTGTCCAGGTAGATTTTCACGGGTCTGGTAGCCACCGCCGAGCGACGAGGAATCTCTCAACTATCTTCGGTCGTTACCAACTGCAGCCTCCTCATGTATATGTACTTGTTACCTGGGTCGACCCAATCAGTAGCAAGGTCGCCAATGTCTCTATCAAGTCTATTCTAGATCGTGTCTAGTACAAGGTCGGCCGGCGTCGGGCCCTGGCTAATGTTCACGCGAGTGAGTCCGTGTACACGGACACTGCGCCGGATGCCGCACCGCCATCACCGGGCACGGCTGCGCTACCCCCTGCCGATGAGAGGTTGCTGGACTCGGAGGATGACAGTGACTCAGATGATCCGTCCAACGTACCTCATCCTCGTCTGAAGTGGCACCGCACAACTTCGTCTCGGACAGCGGACCACGAGGAGGTCGCCTCCCTTACGACTCCCGCCCGTCTCAGTCATCAACTTATCGATTTCTCCACTGGATCAACAGTAGAGATATCGCATCGAGTTCAAGAACATAATCCGAGCGCGTATCCCGGGAGCGCGTCTTCTATCAGGCCGTCAGCGGCAGCAGCACGGATACACAGCAGATTAGTTACTGGTAGGTACGCTAGACTAACACCCTAATCGTTTTTGGAATTTATTCAGAGCGACTGTCAAGGGCTCTCGATTCTGCTTCATCCAGCTGTCCTGTGGTGATTTTTCTCCTGGGATTTTGGACAACGTGGACTCTCCGTGATGCACGTCAAGCCTCTCACTACACCGATTCTTCGGAGCCGCCGTCGTCAACTCGACATGACGGATTTCTCCAGCAAAGCACGTCTTCGTAAACCGGACACTGCCGCGAACCTCGGTGAAGTCGAGGAAGCCCTCAATTGCTTGCTGGGTATGGTCCAATTAGTATATACGACACGCGTGGTCGAAATCACAGCCGAGCGAAACAGTTTGTAGCTAGCCTTCAACGAAATCGGACCGTGTTCGATGGCTCCGCTTTCGAAGATCTGATAAGCTGGATTGACGAGCGATTTGACCACTTTCGTGCACTGCTAGCGCGTCAGGACGATAGCGACACCGCGCTCGTCCTCTAACAATTCACAGTTCCCCACGACTCCTATCAACAGCTATTGCAGAATGTGGCTGATCGCCGCTTCGAGGAGTTAAAGCAAGCCATTTCGGAGCATATCGTCATTCGGGAGCTCACGGAAAACGACAAGGAGTTTCTGTCGTGGCGGACAAGCAATTACGATCGCTTAGGCGACCAGTTCCACAAAATGTAATAGCGACACTTCCACTACACAGCGGGAAGAAGCTATGCATGAAATACCTTGCAAAATACTTCTGTAAGGGCACTGACGAGGCTTGTGTATTCGAGTCTCGCAGTCATTTTAAACCTGATACCCTTCCTGACATCGTGCACGGGTACATCAAGCGTCATTTCGGAGGGCTGAAATCCGAGTTCCAAATCATCTGAAATGGCCACGGTGAGGTGGGTGTTTGAACTTCACCACGGCAACGACAACGGCATTCGTCCACGGAGCCACCGGCCCTTGCATGCAAGGCTCCGAACCCAGGAATATCGAGGATGCCAGCACAAGACAGCGACACATTTTGCACTGCTGAACGGAAGCCATTCCACGCGAGCCATCTCGTTTGATAGAGCTCCATCTCGAGCGGGCCACCGCTCATCTGCATTCGACACTTACTGCCAGTGGTATTGCACTTCCACTACCATATCCTATCTACGACTCCAGTTTGGGAAACACACAGCACCTGATAGATCGGGAAAAACAACGCGCCTACAGTGAGTTTATCCGTCGTACAGGTATGTCGCTTCCAGACTTCGTACGACTTCTCAGGAATGAATCAGCAGATGACACCAGACCAAGTAAGGCGCTGGAAATCCCGTTCCATCGTAAGGAATGGCAATCATACCCACATCGAGAATTGTGGGAACATATCGTCCGGGAGGGTGTACGCCCTCGATGACCAGCGGAGTTCCAGCGACAAGATCGCCCACCCGAGTACCATAAGTCGATCAAGATGGTGCTCAACGTTCTTGCAAGGAATCTCCGTCAGGGTCAAGATTTGAACCAGTACTTAATTATTGACATCGATCTGTTCTACCACCTTGATGGACTTACCTGCAGCCCATTTGGAGCGGTTGCAAAGGGTTCGGCAGTTCTCGAACTTGACGCTCGTATCATACACGACCTATCATATCTTCAAGGCTGGTCGGTCAATGACCACACGGTGTGTGGTGACTCGGCCGAGATCACTTACGAAGGTGCGCCGGCAATTGCTCACAGAGTGCTGGATCTTCAGGTATCTCAAAATGATGAGGTTCAGTTCATGACGGGCGATGTCCACTCCGCTTTTCGTCGTATCCTGTAACGGGGTTACACGCACAAGTGGCTGCAAGCCACTTGTGAATTTAACAGATAGGTTATCTGTTAAAAGTTTTGGATACTTCCTCACATTGGTGTAAGACACACCAATGGATACATTGAAGTGCGCCACCACAATGAGTGGTCCACACCTACCCGAAGATCCTATTGGTAGAAAGCAGCATCTTTATACCAATCAGAGACATGCATATTGGCGGGCTCTGACAGCCAGCCGCTGCCAACCCTTTCATAGATGATAAACAGTTTTAGCAGATTTTTGAGGAAGATCACTTTACAAACAATACAGTTCTCATTTTACGTAATCTAAGTCACTTGGAGTCTTATCTGATTTAAATTACATTTGTGTATTCAAATATAATTAACCTAAGTAATTACTAAGTACTTACGCTTCCTCATACACGTTGCGCAACGTGTAAGCTAAAGTAGTGAGTCAAGTTAGACCCACTACACCTGGTAGCACTTTGTAGTCCGTCCAACGACCGACTGCTTGACGTTCGTACGAGGTACGAACGCGGAGCCGAGAACCACATGAGCACGGAGGTGCCCATGGAGAGCTCCAACACGCCTGCAACGCATGTTGCACGCGCTGACTGCCCCCACCTGTCTGACCCAGAGTGGGAGGCCCTCCAACGACTGTCAACAGTCATTGGAGAAGCGGCGATAGCCACGATGCTGCGTACGCTATCGCCGACGGAGCACCACGGTGTTGCTCTGGGGTTCATCATGAAGGAGCAGCGTGATGCTGCTTCCTCAGTGACGGCGCCGTCAGGGACGACACCGCGTGCTCAACCATTAAAGTTGAGCGTAAGCAATTACGTGGGAAGAGAGGGCGAGCCTCTCCTCCGGTGGCTTGTCGAACTCGACACAACCATAGCGGCTGGACGCATCGTCGACCCGCTGTCGAAGGTCGCGTTCGCCATATCTGCCTTGGCGGACGCGCAAGGAGTTGGGCGTATGAGCACCGACTCTCCGATCCTACGTGCTTCAGCATGTACGAAGTGTTCAAAGAGGAGCTCAAACAAGCGTTTGAGCCCCCGCAAAACGAGTTCCGGTCGAGGGCGGAGTTCCTCGACCTTCAGCAGGGTAAGCATGACGTCCATGCTTACGCACAGCGCGCACGATATTTGGTATCAAATATCGTGACTAACCCGATTGACGAGGCGACCAAGGTCGTCACGTTCATGAAAGGACTTAGAGATGGGCCCGTGAAGACCTATCTCTTCCGAGAGTACCCGAGTACTCTCGAAGCTGCAATCACTCTTGCCATGCAAGAAGAGTTTAGCCTGCGGCAGGCTAAACTCCATGTAAACGTACCGAGGCCGCAACCGCGCCCGGTAGCGAGGACGGGAGGTCCGGAACCAATGGACCTCTCGAACGCAACAACTGCTGGTTACCAGCAGCAGGGAGGTAACGTGCGATGCTTCCGTTGCGGAAGGATCGGTCACTTTGCACGGGAGTGTACAGCTCCCATGCCCCCTGGAGGTGGCCGTCGTGGCGATGCTAGGCATCGCCGCGGACCAACAAAAAACGCGAACATCCAGTAGGCGCGGGGCGCCCTACTGGTAATGCAGTCGCGCGTGCCGACATCGGGCACGCGACGCTGAGGACTGCAGTCCCAGTGAGACCAGCTCTCAGTGCAAGAAACAAGATGACAGGCCGAACCTGGTCATCTTGAAGGTTTACTCGAAGAGAGCGAGCGACTCTCTTCGCGCTCTGGTAGATTCGGGCGCGTCGAACAACTTTGTTCGACTGCGGAGTTTACCGAGTCTTGACTTCGAGGAGGTAAAGTTACCTCGAAGTCTTCTGGAAGTTCGATTGGCAACAGGTGCCATCGTGAAGACCGAGAAGCGCGTCGTGAACGTGCGCTTCTCGTACAAACAACGAGTGTTTGTCGAACACTTTATCGTCCTGGACCTGGACGATAAGTTCGACGTGGTAATGGGCATGCCGTGGCTTGCACGGCATGATCCGGTGATAGACTGGAAGAAGCGCACGCTCGTGCGCTTCGGACGCGACAGCGGAACAGAGAGCGATGGCCCTGTTACCGCAGCGCGCGCACCAGCAGGTGCGCGCGGCTCACCAGTCGAGACAGCGCTTTATGCTGCTGTCCCGGAGTGCCCAGGAAGTGCGCGAGGATGCGCACAAGTGGGATCCACGTCGGCGGTGCTGCCGACGTCGGAAAATAAAGATGTGTCGCTTCCGGGAACCAACTCTCGCGTTCAAGTACGCATGGGACAGTCCCTGACCCGAAGCGGTCAGGTCGACAACGACGCGTCGGCTCCGGGAGCCGACGCACCCTCGGTCATGAGGGGCTCCGCCAATGAATGGCGTCGAGGTGACGAAGGCGTGTCAACTCCGGGAGTTGACGCTGCAAACAGTGCGGACGGTTGCAAACGTACCGCACTGACGCAATTTGCATGCTGTCGTGCAGCCGGGCTGTACGACGAAGTGCCATGCAATCAAGCCGGTCTTGATATCGCGCGCCCGCAGACAGGGTCTGCCGGCGAACAACTGTCCACGGCCGGGCCTGGACCAGAAGAACAACCGTGCGGAGCCGGGCTCCGCACAACAAGAAGACGGCGCACGCGGAGAACGCTGCGCAAGTCTCGGTCCGGGACCGAGACGCAACAAGAGCAGTTTGCTGGGCAGACTGCGGCGGTGACGCCGAATGTCAAGACGCTAAGCGCCTTGACGCGCACCGATAGTGGATTCCAGTATCGTGAGATGGAACTCGCTAGTCCTCCGACGATGGCGTCGGAGTTGACTTCGCTTCCAGCCATGAGCTGGAAGCGCTTCACGCGCGACTTGCACGATGGACGCATCGAGCAAGTCTGCGTTCTTTCGGACAGCGAAAGAACGGCGAGCGAGAGCGAAGAGCTGAGGCAGCTCTTCATGGAATGTACCACTGAGAGTGAAGACACTCTCAGTGCGAAGACGAAGCGAGAGCGCTTCGAGGAACAAGGTTGGGACTCGCTGAAGTCGAGTCCCTATTACGAATTGTTGAGGGAGTACAAAGACGTACTCCCGGAAGACATTCTTGCGGAGATTCCGCAGGATAAGGGCATTCAGCACGAGATTGATCTCGTGCCGGGCACGAAGTACTGTGTCACGCGGCAGTGGCCACTGCCGCGAGAGCAAGTGAAAGCGATCGACGACTTCTTTGAAAGTCGTCGTAAAGCAGGACAAGTGCGGGAATCAAAGTCCCCGCACAGTGCTCCGACGTTCTGTGTCAAAAAAGCCACAGGGCGGATGGCGCATCGTTCATGCCTACAACAAGCTGAACGATGCGACGGTACCGGCGCAGACGCCGATACCGCGAAAAGATGTTATCATCGATTCGATGGCCGGGAGCACCGTTTACAGTGCTCTCGACTTGCGAGATGGATTCTATCAGATCCTAATGCGTGAGAGCGATATCCCTCTCACGGCAGTGAGCACGCCAAGCGGCATGCTCTGGGAATGGCTAGTAATGCCACAGGGACTTAAGAACGCCCCTGCGACTTTCAACAGGTGCGTGACGCACTTGTTGCGCTCGGTGCGCGACTTCGCACCGAGCTACTTCGATGATGTGTTCATCCACAGCCGGGCTGTGGACGGGAAGACCGACGTAGAGATGCACAGGGTGCATTTCCGGAAGCTACTTGAGCTTATGCGAAAGCATAAGCTCTACGCGAACCTGAAGAAGTGTATCTTCGGGGCGAGCGAGATACCCGTCCTCGGGTGTCTCGTAGGGAAGAATGGTGTTCGCCCTGACCCAGAAAAGGTCAGAGTGGTTAACGAATGGCCAACGCCTTCAAGTGTCAAGGAACTGAGGCAGTTCCTTGGTTTGGCCACGTACTTGTGCAAGTACGTGGAGGATTACGCGGGCAAGATCCGCCCGCTGTCACAGCTTCTTATGAAGGAAGCTGTGTGGAACTGGACAACCGATTGCCAAAAGGCATTCGATGCAGTCAAGCGGGGCTTGACTGAGGCGCCGATCTTGGCAGTGGCTGACCAAGATCGCCCATTTCACGTAGTGTGTGACGCATCCGATTTCGCGATCGGATGCGCGTTGATGCAGCACGATCACGAGGGCCGTGATCGTGTCGTCTACTACCAATCGCGTCAGCTGAAGCCAGCTGAGCGCAACTATCCGGTGCATGACAAGGAACTCCTTGCCATGAAGTATGCACTCGCAAAGTTCCGAGTGTATTTGCTTAGAAGTAGACCATTTGTGGTCTACACCGACCATGCTTCACTGCGTACCGCGGTGAAGTCGCCACACATTTCACAAAGAATGGCGAGATGGCTCTCATTCTTTGCGGAGTATAACTTCCGGGTCGAATACAAACCCGGAAGATTGAACGTGGTGGCCGACGGGTTATCACGTCGGCCGGACTATGCAGAAGCTGTTGACGTCAATGCCATTGACGCCATGCGATCGAGCAAACCCACATCATCTCTGTTGGATGATGTGAAGGCCGCCTACGCGCACGACGCGGACGCGAAACTCTTGCTGGCCTATGGCACAGCACCTTCTGACAAGGCTCGTCAGAAGTTGCCCAAGCACCTTCGTGCGCGTGCACACCGATATCGGGTGCACGACGGACTGCTTCTTTATAATGCAGTCGACGACAACGCGGACCGTGTTGTCGTGCCAAATGACCATGACCTGCGACTCAGGATCATGTACGAGTATCATGATGCCCCGTCAGCGGGACATCTCGGACGTGAGAAGACATACGTCCTTCTCACGCGTGACTTCTACTGGCACCACCAGTACAAGTGGGTGCGCAAGTACGTCCGTGCTTGCGAGGTGTGCCAACGCGCAAAGCCTGCTCCGTTTGCGCAGGCCCCATTACAATCACTACCGACTCCGTCGGAGTGTTGGAAGTCCATGTCTTTGGACTTCATCTTTGGTCTTCCCCGGATAGCGGAGGGAACACCGGTGTTGTGGTCTTTGTAGACCGTTTCAGCAAGATGGTACATCTTGCTGCGGTGCCGTCAGAAGTGATCGCGAAGCAGACGGGCCGTCTGTTTGTTGACATGGTGTTCAAACACCATGGCATGCCGACCGACATCGTGTCGGACAGAGACCCGCGCTTCACAGCGCACCTGTGGCAAGAAGTGTTTACACTTCTTGGGAGCCAGCTTTCAATGTCGAGTGCGGACCATCCGCAGACGGAATGCCAAACCGAGCGCGTGAATCGCGTGCTCGTCGACATTCTGAAGAGCTACGGTCACTCGTTCCAATACTGGAGCGAGTGCTTATCGATGGCAGAGTTTGCCATCAATAACTCAGTGCATGCCTCGACCGGGCATACACCGTTCTACGTGAATGCCATGCGACATCCACATCTACCGAGTTTACTCGGAGTGATGGCTCCCACTTTAAGTGGGGGAGGATCTACGACTGCAGTACAGCAGCCGCAGAAAACCGCTGACACTTGCACAGTGTCAGCTGCAACAACGAACAAACCACATGAGTCTGCGCAGGGCGCAGACTCCTCCAACAACAAGGACAAAGACCACGGGTCTGCGCAGGACGCAGACACCGCAAGGAACCACGCAGAGGCATGGCCTCTAGCAGAGAGCGAGCTGAATGACTTCAGCTCGGATGCAATCAATTTCATCACCAAAATACAAGCCGTAATTCGGTTTGTCCAAGACGCAATAGCAGCTTCTGTTGGCCAACAGAAGCTGAACGCAGACAATGTGGGCAGAGGCAACACAAATGAATTCAAGGTTAGTTCATTGGTTTTGTTAGCTACTCAAAACCTGCCTAAACATGCGGTTTCGGATTTCGGAGCAAGTAAGCTTGCTCCGCGCTTCATCGGGCCGTTCACTGTGTTGGTACGGTACGGCAACGCTTACACGCTAGACATACCGTCTAGCATGCGCCTCCATCCGACCTTTTACGTCGGGCGGCTGAAGCCGTACCTGCAGCACGAGCCATCTAGCTCGGCTGACCCGAAGCCTCGGCAGGAGCCGAGGCAGAAGCGGAAGCCTTGGCCTCGGCGACGAGCAGCCTCTCCTCCAGCGCGCGGACGCGCTGGAGCAACCCCTTCATCTGGGTCCCCAACTCGACCTGGATATTCGAGGCGGTCTGCGAGACCGCCGCGACTTGATCCTTCTGGTTCGCCAGTTCCTGCTTCAGGGCGGCGAACTCAGCGCCCTGTAGACTCTCCACGGCGGTCACCCGGTCGTGGAGAGGCGCATACTGATAAGCCCGAGGCTGATCATACCCGGGGCATGTTCCCACCCCCGCCACCGCCGATCCGTGACGCCCGCGGCTCAATCCGCTGGATTGTTGAGCGGATTGTTGACCATAGTATCCCGAAAACGAACCCTCAAGGGGCTCGTTTTCGTATTCGTTGGAGAGGATTTCCTCCCCATCAAGATACATGGGAGCCGCGGAACGTCTTGCTGGAGGACGTTCACGAAATGGTGAGGGCTTACGAAGAGCAGTACGCGCTGGTGCAGCGGAAGTAGCACGGGCGCTGCGGTCATCGCTAGCGCCCGAACCCTCACGTGCTAAGAACTTAGGACGGAGCTGTTTGAGACTCTCGGACACACGGAATGACGGGTACCCGTTCAGGTCGCGGTCGTTCAAGCGGACCGCGCCTGGGAAGCACTTCGTGCACTGAAAGCCCTCGGGCACAGCGCACGGCACATTAGCCTCCTCCGCAGCGACGTGGAGTTGCTCCAACTTTCCACGCTTGAGTACGTCTCGAAGCGATCACGCGCTTGCTTAATCCGATCACGGTAAGCATTCGGCTTCTTGTTAAAGTTCTCAACAAAAGCATTCCAACTTTGACAAAGTGCCTGCCACTCGGACACTTTGCTGTGAGAAGAGGTCTTCTTGTTTTTGAACCATCGGAGCTCATGGAAGAGTCCGATGTAATAATCGCGCCTTTGATGCGTTTCCGCATCAAAGTGCATCTCGGCAGCCACGGCGTCATCTTTGATGGCGCTGCATACGTACAGCGGTACCTCATTCGGAGGTACCGAGTTCCCATACCGGTCCGAGATCTCGGACGCGGACGGCATCCACGGATCGCGTGCTGCAGGTGCAGCGCGCGGAGAGCCTTGAGCTTTGGAATCACGCGCTGCAGTTGCAGCGCGCGGAGACCTGAGAGCCCCAGCGGAAGCGAGTGGGGTATCACTCTCAGTTCGCGAACGCTTCGAACTCGAAGCGTCCGATTCGTCCCCTTCACGCGGGCGAATGTTCTTGGCATGAGGGTCGAGCGATTCGCTCGACACTGAGTCTTTGCGCTTTGAGGGCGAGTCCTCCTCGCCCTCCATATCTTCATCGTCGTCGCCGTACTTCGCCTTCTGGCGTTCGAAATAGTCGTCGATGGAGAGATGACTCCCCACCGACTTAGAAGACTTCTTCTGAGGCGCGCTCATCGTTGAATGAGCGCGGATTTCTTCTCCAAACGCGGAGAATTGACGAATGGTCAATTCCAAAAGATTGACGTGCGGAGACCCCGCGCGTCTAACCTTAAGGGGGGGATGGTGTAACGGGGTTACACGTACAAGTGGCTGCAAGCCACTTGTGAATTTAACAGATAGGCTATCTGTTAAAAGTTTTGGATACTTCCTCACATTGGTGTAAGACACACCAATGGATACATTGAAGTGCGCCACCACAGTGAGTGGTCCACACATACCCAAAAGATCCTATTGGTAGAAAGCAGCATCTTTCTACCAATCAGAGACATGCATATTAGCGAGGCTCTGACAGCCAGCCGCTGTCAACCCCTTTCATAGATGATAAACAGTTTTAGCAGATTTTTGAGGAAGATCAATTTACAAACAATACAGTTCTCATTTTACCTAATCTAAGTCACTTGGAATCCTTTTATTACTTAACTTATATTTGTGTATTCAAATATAATTAACCTAAGTAATTACTAAGTACTTACGCTTCCTCATACACGTTGCGCAACGTGTAAGCTAAAGTAGTGAGTCAAGTTAGACCCACTACATATCCCGATTCTCGCCGACGCAGTCTGTCGATTCTCAGGTACCATCCCAGAGCTAGGAATCCTAATTGTTGATCTATCCTGTCCGTTCGGATGGACAGAATCAACAGGGTTTTACTGGGCAGCTGGAGGCGCGATCAGACACCCCTACAATTCGTCCGCACCAAAATGGGATAAGCAATCTCACGCGGCTAAGAACCCGTTTACTACAACAGCCTGGTGCGACGATTTTATTTGTATCGAACCGCGGTTGGGTTCGCGGCTTTCTGAGGCCCATTTAGCGCTGCGGACAGCAATGATAGATGTCCTAGGAGCGTCGTCCTGCAACAATGACAAATCCTCGTCGTGGCCGACAGAAGGAAAAGCACTCAGTCTACAGTGGTCACTGACGGAGATGACAGTATCCATTCCACAAGTGAATATTCACAAAGCCCGTGCTCGAATAAATGACATGCTCTGCCAAACGCACACTTCAAAGCGAAGGCTGGGCCGATTACTAGGACGTTTGCATCATGTGGTGACGTGCGTGCGGCCACCTACGGTTTTCTTTCAGCGGGTGGCCGCATTAGCATGGTCCGCAACCAGATATACCAAGGTGGGGCTTTCTGCGTTTGTCAAGGACGACCTGCATTGGTTCTTAAAAATCCTACACACCGATCGTCTGAATGGTGTCCAACTAAACCGCTTTGTCTACCGAGCTGTTCAGCTGTTCCCGACTTTGATGTGCTTATGGATGCTAGCGATGTTGGTCTGTGCGCCGCGTTTCCGGATCGGAAAGAGTATTTGTTGGTGAACTTCGATGCTGCGGAGCGTGCATGGATCGAAGCAAAGAAGGTAGGTGTCAGTAACTTCGACATTAATGTTCATGAACTGTTAAGTGCGGTGTATGCCTCCGTCATTTGGGGCCCGGTCTGGAAAACACACAATGAACAGTGTCATGTCCGGTTTCACATTGACAATCAGTCAGACGTCACTTGGAGCAACAAATATTTCAGCCGCCACGACTCAACAATTATTGCGAGTGCTGGGCCTCTTAGAAGTCAAGTACAATTTTTATTCATCGGCTGAACACGTGCCAGGTATTGAGAATGAATTCGCCGACGCATGCAGCCGGAGTTGGCAGTCGGCAGAGCATGGAAAAGGATTTGCTAACCTATCGTGTACTTGGTCACAGGTTCACCTACCGACGGCCTTGAGAAAACCCTCGCACCTTTGTGCGCATTTCCGCGAAGTGAAGCTCTAATGGGGGGGGGTCATCCATCAAGTATCATGCAGCTTGGAATCAGTGGCTGCGATGCTGTAAAATGATGAATTATTCGAAGTGGCTAGAAGCCAACAATGTCGACCAGAACGCTGCTAAACTGGGAGCTTTCGCTGTTTATCTGTGGCGCTACGGAATGAATCGTAAAGTGCGCGGTAAGCAATACTCTACGATCTGCGGTCAGCTGTGTGCGGTCCGGTGGCAACACAAGAACAATCGGATATGGCCAGGGGGTTAACGCGAGTCATGCCATCTTACTTCGAGGTATACGCTGCCTTTCCGACCCGGTCAGCAAGAAGAAGCCATTAAATATATCGTTGTTGCTGACGGTCCGTTCTCACCTCAACTTTAGCTGCATCGGCACCAACTTCTGTGGGGCGGGCTTCTTCTAGCGTATTTGTTTTGTTGCGTCGATCTGAATATGTCTTCATTGGTAATTGACGAGACAACTACATTTTGTTGCTTGGCAACATTGGTTTCTTGGACGCAGCCGGTATCGATATGTTACCAATAAGGGCACAAATGACCAGCATCATGCTCACGGGGGCAAAGAATAATCAATATGGGAGGGAAGAGCGCCGTTTCCTTCACCGATCGGGAGACAGCATCATCTGCCCTATCTTGGCGGCTCGGTGGATCAAGAAGGCTGCGAAAGTTTTCGGAACAGGCCCACATGATCCAGCACTATCGACAGGCAGAGGGGTAGGCGTCACGTCAAAAGCGATTTCGTCTCTAATAAAGCATGCAGCTCGCCAAATGGGCCTTAACCCAGCTAGATACTCAACACACTCCTTCCGGATTGGGGGAGCAACGAAATTGCTGAACGCAGGGGCGGACCGCCTGGTGATCAAGGTCCTCGGAAGGTGGCTTTCGAACACCTTCGAAGAGTATCCCGTGTCAACACCAGAAGGCGCCAAGGATGTGGCGAGGCTGATGTGTTAAAAAATTGCGGCGTTCAACGTTTGGACTCGTTGAAACAATTTGTCATTTATGGGTTCAAGTACCAAAGCACAACAAGAACGGCAGATTGGGGTCTGACTCGAGCTGTGGCTCAACCAGACGCAGTCGCACTCTAAGGACACACGGTAGTCCGGCTAAAAGGTGATCGACTTGAATTCAAGGGCTTAACGATGTCGCTCAGTCGGAGGGCACACAGGGGTCCGGCAAAAGGGTGACCGACTGGCAGGTAAGGGCTCGAGCGTGTGCACGGCCATCTGCATTAAGCACGTACCGATTCGAGTGAGAACACAGCCGATATGCATTGTTACCACCGCACGGGGTGTCTGGTTACTGGTTTGGGCCGCCACCGCTCTGCGCAGTGGCATCAATTCAGTTCGAACATTTTCCCCACCGATTGAAGTGTTGATTGTTGGAAAGAACGCCATGGGACTGGTGAGATTGCTTTCAACACGCCTGTCTATCGAATACCATTAAAAAGGACTTCGAAGTACGACTTAGAGCGGAGGTAAAAATTCGAAATACTGTTCTCTTTGCTTGGTAAATTCTTTCACCCACGGCGGGAAGTTTTGTGTGTTTGTGTACTCCAGTGACCTGTGCATTACACAAATACATGGTTTTAATGCCGACCATAATCTACAGAGCGAAATTTCCGAATGAGCCGTAGTGTAGGTGCCTCAAAATTATGCAGCGGCGAAGCTTGGTCAGCAGTTCAGCCAAATCTCATTTGTTAGCTGTAACATTTGGAAACCCCCAATCGTGTCCAGCTGCGCCACATTCTCCGTCGCATTCTTTGATATTAAATATATATTTCTGGGTGCCCTTAGGGGTGGTACCGTACGGCCACTTTTTTAGTGAACGGGAAGTCCCTCGTCCCTCCCAAAAATCTATTATTTATATAAGAGACTCCAACTAAATCTTGCGAGGAATTGCAAACGTTTAGTCACTGGCAGACGATTCGCATGTTCGCCTTCAGGATACAGTTTTAAATTATTAATAATGATGTTTCAATATATAGTATAAAATACGGCATCATTTATTGTTGTTTGAGGCAGATTTAAAATATTTATTAGGGTTTGACAATGATCCCATCCTCGAGCAAGCACAAGTCCCACCACGTCCATCGCCTCCCCGTTCATGACGAAGACAAACAGATGGTCCATTACGCTATCAATTCGCAACTGGAGGACGCTTTGGCGCCCAACAAGTCCACCATACTGACGGCGTTTTTTCGATTTGTGCTCCAAGAAATCATCATTGGTGATAATTCCCTCGAGTTACTGTACCACGAAGTACCAATCCATTTCGTTTGGAAAAAGTTGGTATTCAAAACCGTCGGGTGCTCCGGACTCAAGGTGGAGACAAATATATTGATTTTGGTATCGCCTAGGGATACCAGCAGATTCTACATCCGATTTCTTCTTTGTTATCGCCGAGGGCCAAGATCGTTCGACGATTTAAGGACGGTTGATTGAGAAGTGAAATAATATTCCAAATCTGCCTCGCTGGCGCTGGGTTTACTGGAGTCGGATGAGGAGAACCATCAGCGCCTACTGGAGGCTACATAGTTTCAAATGTCCGCAGAATTGCGGCATCTTTTTGCTGTTTTGGTGGTGTATTGTGTGCCGATTTGTAGTGGGTCTGACTTGACTCACTATTTTAGCTTACATGTTGCGCTACGTGTATGAGGAAGCATAAGTACTTAGTAATTACTTAGGTTAATTATATTTGAATACACAAATATAAGTTAAGTAATAAAAGGATTCCAAGTGACTTCGATTAGGTAAAATGAGAACTGTATTGTTTGTAAATTGATCTTCCTCTAAAAGCTGCTAAAAACTGTTTATCATCTATGAAAGGGGTTGACAGCGGCTGGCTGTCAGAGCCTCGCTAATATGCATGTCTCTGATTGGTAGAAAGATGCTGCTTTCTACCAATAGGATCTTTTGGGTATGTGTGGACCACTCACTGTGGTGGCGCACTTCAATGTATCCATTGGTGTGTCTTACACCAATGTGAGGAAGTATCCAAAACTTTTAACAGATAGCCTATCTGTTAAATTCACAAGTGGCTTGCAGCCACTTGTACATGTAACCCGTTACACCATCCCCCCCTTAAGGTTAGACGCGCGGGGTCCCCGCACGTCAATCTTTGGAATTGACCATTCGTCTATTCTCCGCGTTTGGAGAAGAAACCCGCGCTCATTCAACGATGAGCGCGCCTCAGAAGAAGTCTTCAAACTCTGTGGGGAGTCATCTCTCCATCGACGACTACTTCAAACGCCAGAAGGCGAAGTACGGCGACGACGATGAAGATATGGAGGGCGAGGAGGACTCGCCCTCAAAGCGCAAAGACTCAGTGTCGAGCGAATCGCTCGACCCTCATGCCAAGAACATTCGCCCGCGTGAAGGGGACGAATCGGACGCTTCGAGTTCGAAGCGTTCGCGTACTGAGAGTGATACCCCACTTGCTTCCGCTGGGGCTCTCAGGTCTCCGCGCGCTGCAACTGCAGCGCGTGATTCCAAAGCTCAAGGCTCTCCGCGCGCTGCACCTGCAGCACGCGATCCGTGGATGCCGTCCGCGTCCGAGATCTCGGACCGGTATGGGAACTCGGTACCTCCGAATGAGGTACCGCTGTACGTATGCAGCGCCATCAAAGATGACGCCGTGGCTGCCGAGATGCACTTTGATGCGGAAACGCATCAAAGGCGCGATACTACATCGGACTCTTCCATGAGCTCCGATGGTTTCAAAAACAAGAAGACCTCTTCTCACAGCAAAGTGCCCGAGTGGCAGGCACTTTGTCAAAGTTGGAATGCTTTGTTGAGAACTTTAACAAGAAGCCGAATGCTTACCGTGATCGGATTAAGCAAGCGCGTGATCGCTTCGAGACGTACTCAAGCGTGGAAAGTTGGAGCAACTCCACGTCGCTGCGGAGGAGGCTAATGTGCCGTGCGCTGTGCCCGAGGGCTTTCAGTGCACGAAGTGCTTCCCAGGCGCGGTCCGCTTGAGCGACCGCGACCTGAACGGGTACCGTCATTCCGTGTGTCCGAGAGTCTCAAACAGCTCCGTCCTAAGTTCTTAGCACGTGAGGGTTCGGGCGCTAGCGATGACCGCAGCGCCCGTGCTACTTCCGCTGCACCAGCGCGTACTGCTCTTCGTAAGCCCTCACCATTTCGTGAACGTCCTCCAGCAAGACGTTCCGCGGCTCCCATGTATCTTGATGGGGAGGAAATCCTCTCCAACGAATACGAAAACGAGCCCCTTGAGGGTTCGTTTTCGGGATACTATGGTCAACAATCCGCTCAACAATCCAGCGGGTTGAGCCGCGGGCGTCACGGATCGGCGATGGCGGGGGTGGGAACATGCCCCGGGTATGATCAGCCCCGGGCTGATCAGTATGCGCCTCTCCACGACCGGGTGACCGCCGTGGAGAGTCTAGCTGAGTTCGCCGCCCTGAAGCAGGAACTGGCGAACCAGAAGGATTAAGTCGCGGCGGTCTCGCAGACCGCCTCGAATATCCAGGTCGAGCTGGGGACCCAGATGAAGGAGTTGCACCAGCGCGTCCGCGCGCTGGAGGAGAGGCTGCTCGTCGCCGAGGCCAAGGCTTCCGCTTCTTCCTCGGCTCCTGCCGAGGCTTCGGGTCAGCCGAGCTAGGTGGCTCGTGCTGCAGGTATGGCTTCAGCCGCCCGACGTAAAAGGTCGGATGGAGGCGCATGCTAGACGGTATGTCTAGCGTGTATGCGTTGCCGTGCCGTGCCAACACAGTGAACGGCCCGATGAAGCGCGGAGCAAGCTTACTTGCTCCGAAATCCGAAACTGCATGTTTAGGCAGGTTTTGTGTAGCTAACAAAACCAATGAACTAACTTTGAATTCATTTGTGTTGCCTCTGCCCGCATTGTCTGCGTTCAGCTTCTGTTGATCAACAGAAGCTGCTATTGCGTCTTGGACAAACCGAATCACGGCTTGTCTTTTGTTGATGAAATTGATTGCATCCGAGCTGAAGTTATTCAGCTCGCTCTCCGCTAGAGGCCCTGCCTCTGCGTGGTTCCTTGCGGTGTCTGCGCCCTACGCAGACCCGTGGTCCTTGTCCTTGTTGTTGGAGGAGTCTGCGCCCTGCGCAGACTCATGTGGTTTGTTCATTGTTGCAGCTGACACTGTGCAAGTGTCAGCGGTTTTCTGCGGCTGCTGTATTGCAGTCGTAGATCCTCCCCCACTTAAAGTGGGAGCCATCACTCCGAGTAAACTCGGTAGACGTGGATGCCGCATGGCATTCACGTAGAACGGTGTATGCCCGGTCGAGGCATGCACTGAGTTGTTGATGGCAAACTCTGCCATCGATAAACACTCGCTCCAGTATTGGAACGAGTGAGCGTAGCTCTTCAACATATCGACGAGCACGCGATTCACGCGCTCGGTTTGACCGTCCGTCTGCGGATGATCCGCAGTCGACATGGAAAGCTGGCTCCCAAGAAGTGTAAACACTTCTTGCCACAGGTGCGCTGTGAAGCGCGGGTCTCTGTCCGACACGATGTCGGACGGCATGCCATGGTGTTTGAACACCATGTCGACGAAACAGACGGGCCGTCTGCTTCGCGATCACCTCTGCTGGCACCGCAGCAAGATGTACCATCTTGCTGAAACGGTCTACAAAGACCACAACACCGGTGTTCCCTCCGCTATCCGGGGGAAGACCAAAGATGAAGTCCAAAGACATGGACTTCCAACACTCCGACGGAGTCGGTAGTGATGCAGTGGAGCCTGCGCGAATGGCGCAGGCTTCACGCGTTAGCATACCTCGCAAGCACGGATGTACTTGCGCACCCACTTATACTGGTGGTGCCAGTAGAAGTCGCGCGTGAGAAGGACGTAAGTCTTCTCACGTCCGAGATGTCCCGCAGTCGGGGCATCATGATACTCGTACATGATCCTGAGTCGCAGGTCATGGTCATTTGGCACGACAACGCGATCCGCGTTGTCGTCGACTGCATTGTAGAGTAGCAGTCCGTCGTGCACCCGATATCGGTGTGCACGCGCTCGAAGGTGCTTGGGCAGCTTCTGACGGGACTTGTCAGAAGGCGCTGTGCCATAGGCCAGCAAGAGCTTCGCGTCCGCGTCGTGCGCGTACGCGGCCTTCACGTCATCCAACAGAGATGATGTGGGTTTGCTCGATCGCATGGCGTCAATGGCATTGACGTCAACAGCTTCTGCATAGTCCGGCCGACGTGATAACGCGTCGGCCACTACCTTCAATCTTCCGGGTTTGTATTCGACCCGGAAGTTATACTCCGCAAAGAATGAGAGCCATCTCGCCATTCTTTGTGAAATGTGTGGCGACTTCACTGCGGTGCGCAGTGAAGCATGGTCGGTGTAGACCACAAATGGTCTACTCCCAAGCAAGTACACTCGGAACTTTGCGAGTGCATACTTCATGGCAAGGCGTTCCTTGTCATGCACCGGATAATTACGCTCAGCTGCTTTCAGCTGACGCGATTGGTAGTAGACGACACGATCACGGCCCTCGTGATCGTGCTGCATCAACGCGCATCCGATCGCGAAATCGGATGCGTCACACACTACGTGAAATGGGCGATCTTGGTCAGCCACTGCCAAGATCGGCGCCTTAGTCAAGCCCCGCTTGACTGCATCGAATGCCTTTTGGCAATCGGTTGTCGAATCCCACACAGCTTCCTTCTTAAGAAGTTGTGACAGCGGGCGAATCTTGCCCGCATAATCCTCCACGTACTTGCACAAGTACGTGGCCAAGGAACTGCCTCAGTTCCTTGACACTTGAAGGCGTTGGCCATTCGTTAATCACTCTGACCTTTTCCGGGTCAGGGCGAACACCATTCTTCCCTACGAGACACCCGAGGACGGGTATCTCGCTCGCCCCGAAGATACACTTCTTCAGGTTCGCGTAGAGCTTATGCTTTCGCATAAGCTCAAGTAGCTTCCGGAGATGCACCCTGTGCATCTCTACGTCGGTCTTTCCGCCCACAGCCCGGCTGTGGATGAATACATCATCGAAGTAGCTCGGTGCGAAGTCGCGCACCGAGCGCAACAAGTGTGTCACACACCTGTTGAAAGTCGCATGGGAATTCTTAAGCCCCTGTGGCATTACTAGCCATTCCCAGAGCATGCCGCTTGGCGTGCTCACTGCCGTGAGAGGGATATCGCTCTCACGCATTAGGATCTGATAGAATCCATCTCGCAAGTCGAGAGCACTGTAAACGGTGCTCCCGGCCATCGAATCGATGATAACATCTTTTCGCGGTATCGGCGTCTGCGCCGGTACCGTCGCATCGTTCAGCTTGTTATACGCATGAACGATGCGCCATCCGCCCTGTGGCTTTTTGACACAGAACGTCGGAGCACTGTGCGGGGACTTTGATTCCCGCACTTGTCCTGCTTTACGGCGACTTTCAAAGAAGTCGTCGATCGCTTTCACTTGCTCTCGCGGCAGTGGCCACTGCCGCGTGACACAGTACTTCGTGCCCGGCACGAGATCAATCTCGTGCTGAATGCCCTTATCCTGCGGAAGCTCCGCAGGAATCTCTTCCGGGAGTACGTCTTTGTACTCCCTCAACAATTCGTAATAGGGACTCGACTTCAGCGAGTCCCAACCTTGTTCCTCGAAGCGCTCTCGCTTCGTCTTCGCACTGAGAGTGTCTTCACTCTCAGTGGTACTTCCAATGAAGAGCTGCCTCAGCGCTTCGCTCTCGCTTTCCGTTCTTTCGCTGTTCGAAAGAACGCAGATCTGCTCGATGCGTCCATCGTGCAAGTCGCGCGTGAAGCGCTTCCAGCTCGTGACTGGGAGCGAAGTCAACTCCGACGCCATCGTCGGAGGACTAGCGAGTTCCATGTCACGATACTGGAATCCAGTATCGGTGCGCGTCAAGACGCTTAGCGTCTCGACATCCGGCGTCACCGCCTCAGTCTGCCCAGCAGACGGTTCTTGTTGCGTCTCGGTCCCGGACCGAGACTTGCGCAGCGTTTTCCGCTTGCGCCGTCTTCTTGTTGTGCGGAGCCGGGCTCCGCACAGTTGTTCTTCTGGTCCAGGCCCGGCCGTGGACAGTTGTTCGCCGGCGGACCCTGTCCGCGGGCGCGCGGTATCAAGCCCGGCTTGATCGCCTGGCGCTTCGTCGTGCAGCTCGGCTGCACGACAGCATGCAAATTGCGTTAGTGCGGTACGTTTGCAACCGTCCGCACTGTTTGCAGCGTCAACTCCCGGAGTTGACACACCTTTGTCACCTCGACGCCATTCATTGGCGGAGCCCCTCATGACCGAGGGTGCGTCGGCTCCCGGAGCCGACGCGTCGTTGTCGACCTGACCTCTTCGGGTCAGGGACTATCCCTTACACGCTTGAACGTGGGTATTGGTTCCTGGAGCCAGAACATCTTTTTCTTCTGATGTCGGCAGCATTGTCGACGCGGGTGTCACTTGTGCACGCCCTCGCGCACTTCTTGGGCACTCCGGGACAGCAGCATTAAGCGCTGTCTCGACTGGCGAGTCGCGCGCACCTGTTGGTGCGTGCGCTGCGGTAACAGGGCCATCGCTCTCTGTTCCGCTGTCGCGGCCGAAGCGCACGAGCGTGCGCTTCTTCCAGTCTATCACCGGATCATGCCGTGCAAGCCACGGCATGCCCATTACTACGTCGAACTTATCGACCAGGTCCAGGACGATAAAGTGTTCGACAAACACTCGTTGTTTGTACGAGAAGCGCATGTTCACGACGCGCTTCTCGGTCTTTACGATGGCACCTGTTGCCAGTCGTACCTCCAGAAGACTTCGAAGTGTATCTACCTCCTCGAAGTCAAGTCTCGGCAGGCTTCGTAGTCGAACAAAGTTGTTCGACGCGCCTGAATCTACCAAAGCTCGAAGAGAGTCAGTCGCTCTCTTCGAGTAAACCTTCAAGATGACTAGGTTTGACCTGTCATCTTGTTTCTTGCAGTGAGAGCTGGTCTCACTGGGGGCTACAGTCCTCAGTATCGCGTGCCCAATGTCGGCACGCGCGACTGCATTACCAGTAGGGCGCCCCGCGCCTACTGGATATTCGCGTTTTTTGTTGGTCCACGGCGATGCCTGGCATCGCCACGACGGCCACCTCTAGGGGGCATGGGAGCTGTGCACTCCCGTGCAAAGTGACCAATCCTTCCGCAACGAAAGCATCGCACGTTACCTCCCTGCTGTTGGTAACCAGCAGTTGTTGCGTTCGAGAGGTCCATTGGTTCTGGACCTCCCGACCTCGCTACCGGGCGCGGTTGCGGCCTCGGCACGTTCACATGCAGTTTAGCCTGCCGCAGGCTAAACTCTTCTTGCATGGCAAGAGTAATCGCAGCTTCGAGAGTACTCGGGTACTCTCGGAAGAGATAGGTCTTCACGGGCCCATCTCTAAGTCCTTTCATGAACGTGACGACCTTGGTCGCCTCGTCAATCGGGTTAGTCACGATATTTGATACCAAGTATCGTGCGCGCTGCGCGTAAGCATGGACGTCATGCTTACCCTGCTGAAGGTCGAGGAACTCCGCCCTCGACCGGAACTCGTTTTGCGGGGGCTCAAACGCCTGTTTGAGCTCCTCTTTGAATACTTTGTACGTGCTGAAGCACGTAGGATCGGAGAGTCGGCGCCCATACGCCCAACTCCTTGCGCGTCCGCCAAGGCAGGACATGGTGAATGCGACCTTCGACAGCGGGTCGACGATGCGTCGAGCCGCTATGGCTGTGTCAAGCTCGACAAGCCACCGGAGGAGAGGCTCGCCCTCTCTTCCCACGTAATTGCTTACGCTCAACTTTAATGGTTGAGCACGCGGTGTCGTCCCTGACGACGCCGTCACTGAGGAAGCAGCATCACGCTGCTCCTTCATGATGAATCCTAGAGCAACACCATGTTGCTCCGTCGGCGATAGCGTATGCAGCATCGTAGCTATCGCCTCTTCTCCAATGACTGTTGACAGTCGTTGGAGGGCTTCCCACTCTGGGTCAGACAGGTGGGGGCAGTCGGCGCGTGCAACATGCGTTGCAGGCCTGTTGGAACTCTCCATGGGCACCTCCGTGCTCATGTGGTTCTCGGCTCCGCGTTCGTACACCTCGTACGAACGTCAAGCAGTCGGTCGTTGGACGGACCAACAAGTGCTACCAGGTGTAGTGGGTCTAACTTGACTCACTACTTTAGCTTACACGTTGCGCTACGCGTATGAGGAAGCGTAAATACTTAGTAATAACTTGAGTTAATTATACTTGAGTACACAAGTATAATATATATCAAATAAAGACTCCAAGTGACTTAGATTAGGTAAAATGATAACTGTATTGTTTGTAAAGTGATCTTCCTCCTAAATCTGCTAAAACTGTTTATCATCTATGAAAGGGGTTGACAGCGGCTGGCTGTCAGAGCCCCGCCAATATGCATGTCTCTAATTGGTAGAAAGATGCTGCTTTCTACCAATAGGATCTTTGGGTAGGTGTGGACCACTCATTGTGGTGGCCCACTTCAATGTATCCATTGGTGTGACTTACACCAAGGTGAGGAACTATCTAAAACTTTTAACAGTTATTTTATCTGTTAATATCACAAGTGGCTTGTAGCCACTTGTGCGTGTAACCCCGTTACAAACGCGGACGTACTCGCCATAAACGATATGATTCTAAACAAACTCCCGGAGAATATCACAGAATACAATCGGTGGATAATCTGGATGGTGACGACAAGCTAGAGCGACAGGTGATTTGTATCCTCCTGAGGTTTCGAACACTATCTCACTTAGTGGGATGCCTCCACACAAACTGGAATTGAAGGTGGAAACACCAGTTATGCTTATCAGAAATTTGAGCACAAAGGAGGGGCTATGCAACTGGCCCAGACTTCGTGTATGATCATTACGACGAATCGGCATGGAAGCCGTAATTATGGGTGGTGCATGCGCGGGTAAGGGCGTTATCATACCTCGAGTCACACTTATCAGCAAAAACTCTGGCTTCCCTTTCGAGTTGCGTAGGTGGATAATCGTGTTGTGGGGTCAGCCCGTAATTGGCAAGTGCCATCATTTTGGAAATGGTTTTTTAGTTGCGCCAATGTGTTTACTGTAGTAGGCAGTTTCCCGTGCAGGTGACCTTTGCGATGACGATTAATAAGTCCCAAGGACAATCCATTCAAAGACTAGGTTTGTACCTCCCAGAGCGCGTATTCTCTCATGGGCAGATTTACGTAGCTGTGTCGCGCGTTACAGCGAGAAGAAATATAACGATTTTGGCAAATAATCCGGAAGTCTCTGAAGATGGAATTTACACAAAAAACATTGTATACCGCGAAATAGTAGTGTAGAACCTCACTTACAATACAACCTCCCCTCCAGCAACGCACAATTCTCGGCTGACTTGCTAAAAAAAATCCCCCGCCGAGCGAAGCGAGGCGGACACTTAACGGTTAACTGATAAATGCGAAAAAAAATCCCCGCCGAGCACAGACAATTCGTGTCACACGCTTCCATGCCGAACTTCTTCTTTAGCCAGCGAAACGATTAATCTGGGGGCGGGTGAAGCCACTCTGCTCCCCCTTCGGACAACGGTGCTTCACTCTAGGCCTTCTCAACCTTCTCTATCAAGACGTTGGTGAACGAGAGAAACACGACATGCTTTCGAAGTTAACAGAAGCATCTTGGCGAGAACGCTGAGGTACTCGACAGCCACAACTGACAGACCAGCCGTGGCCACCACCATCATCATCTTAGGTGGATCGACCATTAGTCAAAACGAACCGTAGTCGTAGGGTTTCGTGTTCATGACGCGGTTTACTGTGTCATTTGGCGCGATGTTCAGCAGGATGAGCATACAGTCCAAACCAAGCGGATGCACACCGCCGCCACGGTCAATACTAAAGTGATGGTGCCATTCAGTTGTGAATGAGTGGCAGAAAACATGATTCGTGGGCTGTCGACAAGTTGTCCGCTGTCGACGCCGTTGGGTAGATCTTCGCCTGCGAAATCGAAGCGATACCGGGACTTCTCTGGGAGGAGCCATCAAAAACTTCATGCCCGCCGTCCTCCGCTTCGGCTTGCGCGTTGACTACGGATTCCTTCATGAGTTATCTCTTGGATATTTCTTTGTTTGTTGGTAGCTAGCGCGTCCTCCGAACCGGACAGAGTTCAAATGAATTGTGTGAATTGTTAGCTCGAAACTAACGAATCCATTGTGTCATATCGGCTATTTTCATGGATTCAACAAGTGCTGGAAAGTCTACCTTGGAAGCCTCGGCTACAAATAAATGCTGCAACATCATTCACTTTATTATAATAAGCTTAACGTTGAAATGAAGGCTTTAGGCCTACCGTCTCGGTGGACGCCTATTTACTCAAGGTTCATGCCCAGTTGGAGCTGTCCACCGTCTGCGACTTGTCGAAGTTGCTGCGGCGATCTCAAGTAGCTCACGTTCTCTCAGCTGTTGCCAACAGGAAGATGCGCGTATGACGTCTGGGCGACTTTGTGGGCATGGAGGCTTCATCATTCACCAGGTGTCGAGACTCATACGACCCTATGTCGGTGTACTTTAATCTCAACAAGCCTATTCTATTTGAGATTGCAACTCTTGTCGCAACATGGCTACCCCACGGCGGAAAAGAACGAAATCATCTGCAGTGGCCAGCGTCTCCACCGCCTCGCATCTGCCTTGGTGACTCGAGTTGGCCGGAACGCCCCCGCACCATTCCTGCTGGACGGAACAGGACGCCCAATCTTCCGCCAAACCGATGAAAGGCGACTGTATCAATGCGAGATGTTGCTGAGGAGCACGCTGAGCCCATCGATCGGGATGGTCAGACCCGCGAATGCGAGGCCTCTACCGTAGAGTCTACGTTGTCTGTCCACGGCGCCCGCATGCCGGTATATGGGTACTTGAAGTTTGTAACGCCACAAACAGTGCATTCTGCAGTCGACCCGAGCTTTGAGAACCGCCACAAGACGAACAATGTGGAACATTTTCGCGCACATTCCGACGTCACCCTCAAGGACAACCAAGCCGCACACCACGTCTCTCGTGGCGCCGATCTCACTCCACAATCTTGCACGAGATGACGCCAGAAGTCGGTGGACTGACGAGCATGAAGGTCGACCTTCCCACATGATGAAAGTGTAACTGAGCAATTTATACGTACTAACTTTTCAGTCGACGAGGCCACCGCATACTGTATGAATGCGATGTTCACCTGGAGTATGTACATGTACAGTACACGTCTTTACTGTAGGGCACGAATGGAGCAGCGCGGTGAGGTGTTCGCGAAACCTGCTGGTGGTTGCCATATTGCCGGTGTAACGCTTGCAGTTGGTCGTCTCTGCAATCGAACGACCCAGGTGTCGGGTGCTCTGGTCGCGCTGGGGATTTGTGGCTCGGGGCGGGGCCGCTCGCGCACAAAAGCGCGCTTCTCTCTCCGACGACTGTTTTTCAACCACGAGCAGCAAAACTCGACGGGGCTGGGTCACTCTCAACGTTAATCACGCCGTGAACTGGCGTCTCGCCCGTTAGTACTCGCTCGGTCTCTGGCTCTTTTGGCGGCGCCTAAACTCCAGCTGGGAGTGTCTCCCGCCCGCAGGACATGCGGTCGTTCGCTCGCAGGTAGAGAGACCGTGCATGTAGTCAGGATAGGCGCGCCGTATGCCTGGCCCCGCGGCGGGGGCCCGGGGAGCTCCATTCAGGAATTCCCCCTTACGCTCTTGCATCTCGTTGCGAAAGCGTACCGAAAGAATGGTCATGCAGTTCGTCTCGCGCGCCCTCATGGGGCTCGCGCTGCTCAATGGCGTCGCACAGGGCATCAACATCTACGTTTCCAACATGTGCGACGAAAGCATGACGCTCGCGCACGTGTCGCCTTCGGGCTCCGAGACGGAGCAGGTGGCCGCGGGTGGCACCACCACCAAGTCCATCGCGCCCGGCTCGGCATCGCACGTGTTCAAGTGGGGCACCGGCGCCCAGGCTACTCGTGAGTGCGGTGCAATTGGCGATACTTCCACTCAAATGGCGGCGAATTAACGATGTTGTGTGTGGCTGCAGTGGCCGAGTTCTCGTGCGAGGGCGGTATGGTCTGGTACGACATCAGCATCATCCCCACGGGCACCAAGAGTGGCGTAAGTTCTGTTAATCACATCTTTTTTGCTGTTCGAAGAGGACACGGTCCTCACCTCTGCCACCTGAATGCTAACGTCACGCTATCTTTACGTTATATGATCTCTTCAGCCCGGGTACTGCGAGAGTCTGCAGGCCTGCAAGGACCAGACGGGCGGCGTGGGCTTCAACGTGGCCATGCAGATCACCCCGCACTCGCCGGACGGCGCGCGCTGCGTGGAGCTCACGTGCATGGCGGACGGCTGCGCCGACGGCTACCAGTTTCCCAAGGACGACACCAAGACGCACACGTGCCCGCTGTCCACGGACTTCGACCTGACGTTCTGCCCCGGCGGCACTGGCGGCGCCACCCCGGCCCCCCAGACGCAGCCCCCCACGCAGGCTCCTGCTACGCAGGCGCCGACCCCCACGCCGACGCCGACTCCTACGCCCACGCCGACTCCGACGTCCAATCCTTCGGAGGAACAGAACTCGGCCCCGGCTTCTGGCTCGCACGGCTCGGCCGGCCACTACCAGAACCAAAACCACTACGAGCACCAGTCCTCCAAGTCTGCGTCCGCTTCGGCCTCGCAGGCGGAGACTGGCGTCAAGCAGAGCAACAACAACATGCGCCAGGTGGACTCTGAGAGTACGACCAAGACCGTCTCGCAGACCGCTCAGTCCACGGAGAAGACTATCGGAAACACCCCATCTACCGCCTCGAAGGAAGACGGCGTGCAGACGGTGACCAACAGGACCGCGGAAGACGGCGCCAACAGCACCCCGTACGTCGTGCTCACCATCGGCGCCGCTGTGGGTATGGTGGCCGCCGCCGCCATCTTCGTCGTGCGCAAGAAGAAGGCCATGCTGGACGAGCTGGAGAGCAAGACCCCGCGCTCCACGACGGCCCAGGGTCCGCTCGCCCACTTCCGCACCCCGCGTGACAACGTCAGTGTGCTGTAATCAGACAGGCAGCGGTTTTAGCCGCAGTTTTGAATGTGGGAGGACGTACACACTTTTTTATCTGTAGATACTGGTAGTAAGCCGCGCGTAGTGCGACCAAGCAGTGCCGGTAGCTTGAAGAGGAGACGACGGATTTTTGGACATACATCCCCGGTGTGTACGCGTGTGAATGTTTTGTTTCCGTTCAAAGTATTCGTTGCCAGCAATATCGTGCTCACTATTCGCTACCGTTTACTTATATCGCGCTACTAAACAGTGTTAAGACTTCAGCCGACTGTAAGATTAGGAGCAATGGGATGCACTGGTAAATGCGAGAATGCTACCGTAGTTAGATAGAGGTGTGCCCTGAAAATAGGATTCTATCGTCTTATGATCATAAGACGATTCTGACCTGGTTCGAGTACTAGTACATGCTTCCAACAAATAGCACTCGATGCGCTTCGTCTTGGGGGATAGCCACACAAAAATTGCCGCTCAAGGAAAAAAACAATTCGATAGAGATGCCCGTCTCGCTAGCCGCTGATGAAGACACCGGTCGCGAAGTTTTCGACGGTCCATCGCTAAGGAAGTCGCCAGCAGAAAGCGGGTCAGCGTCGCTGAAGAAAATTTACCCAACCGCGTCAAAGACTGGCAGCGATGCCCAATCATCCAAAAGACCTCGAAATGGTCAGAAAGTGAGTAAGAAAACGATTTTCTCTCTCATCGTTGTCGCAGTGGTGGCGTGCGTCTGCCTGGTTTGGACTCTGTGGCTCATCCTGTTGAATATCGCGCCAAACGAGACGGTGAATCGCGTCATGAACACGGAAACCTTCGACTACGGTTCCTTTTGGCTCATGGTTGATCCGCCAAAGACGCTGATGGCAGTGGCAACGTTTGGTTTGTCCGTGGTTGCTCTCGGGTACTTGGGTGTTCTCGTCGCGATCCTTCCGTTTGGGCGGCAGCGAAAACATGCTGCTGTTCACCGGCAAACCTTGGGTAGCAATGCCTTGATAGAAAAAATGGGGAAGACTCTGAGTGAAGCGGCTGGTGACCGAAGAGGTAGTAGGGTGGCATCCTCGGCGGCGAAACTGGTTGTTTCGCTCTCGCATGAAGAGAGCGTAGCGCGGAAACGAATTGTACGTTAACTTTCATTCTGGGATGACGTGTCAACTAACATTTTGAACTGCTTTTTACAGAAATTGGCGATTAAGTTCGGCGACTTGGCTCTTGAGACGTTTCTTCTCGTTCAAATGCTCGAGTCAGGCTCGCCTACTCCACTGGTTGCATTTTTTTCGTTTGTGGTCGTCTTCAACGCAATTGCTTGTGCCGGCATGATGTTTGTACCGTACGAGCGAGCGCCTCGAGGAGAGCTTTTCATTGATGTTTCGTAAGTTTGGTGTGGTATTTGTCGGATGGTGTGATACTGTTTCTGACATATTTCCGATGAACAAACTCTTACGCAGGATTGACTTTCTTGTCGCTATCGGATGTCCGATGCTGGTGGTTGTCTACTGCCTTTCGGCCTTCACATTTGACCGAACCAAGTTTGCTATCAACATGGAAGTTTATCCCTCAGGATGGTTTGAACAGAATGCTAGCGTCAATGCGGACCCGGTACAGGTAGCCGTCATCTACAAAAGTCTCAAGTCACTGCGCATCATGACTGCGCTGGAGTGTCTGGCGAGGGTGGGCGTCAACGTAATGTTCTCTTTCCGCTTGCGCTACGTCGTGGAGATTATTCGCAGTCCCAAACGACTACGCAGCAGTGTCTACCCCAAGCGCCATCGTCTCGGAGCTATTGGACTCGTACTGTACGCTATTATTCTAGTTATATTTGTCGAGGAGAGTATGAGGACGTCTACGATAGCCTGTCATCCTCACCCAGAGTGCGCTGTGAATGCTCACCGATGGACGATTCTCAAGAGCAACTCGTTGACGCAGTGTCCGTGCCTGATGCTAATTGACCGAGATATTGCTCCGAAGACGTTCGCCGAGTGGATAATGCCAATGAATGTGACAGAGAAGGTGGCTCAGTTAGCTACTACAGGAGATTTAGAAATGTTGCAGCTGACTAATCGTTACTTGGGTGAACTTCCTGTCGAGCTTCGGCACTGCAAGAATTTGCGACACCTGTAAGTTGAATTGTTGTTCACAACAGATCACCGTACTGTTTACCTGAAGTAACACTCACGTATTGATAACATTTATAAATGACTGCATCTAGGTCACTGGAGTACACGAACACGCAGACATTCCCGCCGTGGGTGGAGGAGTTCACCAAACTTGAGTTCCTGTACGTATTTTGCTAATCGAATCCAGTTGGTATCATGGTACTTATTGTGGATTTCATGCTAGGCATGTGGAAAGCAAAGTTTCCAGTCCCATGGTGCTTCTTCCCGACGATATGTTTGACGATATGCCGTCACTCACGTTTATTCATCTGGCGATGTGCATTTCGATGCCAACGTTACCGTCACTCCAGGGCCTTTCGGGTCTCAAATCACTCACGCTGGCACTCTTTTTGGCTCTCCAGGAAATACCTCCACTCACCAACCTCCATAAGCTCGAGCGCTTTGACTTCGCGGGTCTTGTATCGATCGATAGCATTCCTGACCTGGCCCCAGTTCGAAACTTAAAGTCGCTTGTAGTTTCAGATCGTGGAACATGGTGCTGCAATGGGTTTCTCGGCGACTGCGATCTGACCAACGATAAGTGTTTGGTGCATCCAGTGTGGGGAACCCCGGCTGCCACCTGCTTACCCTCAAACCGGACCGAGAAAAGAGCCACCCTAGCAACACTTGAACTCGTAAAGAAATTTGCGGGGACAGTTTGTGGTCCCGTTCTCCAACCTGGAGCCTTGGAAGGGCCTCCAACACCTGATATCATGGCCCCGTGCAACGGGACAATGTACCGACAATGCCCAAGAGCCGATAAAATCGAGTCCATGTGCTACAATGCTCGGTTCATGGGGATCGCTTGCACCACAAACCCTTTTCCAATTAAGATGCGGCGGCGCCAGATAGCTCAAGGTGTTGGCGACAAGTGCGATCCCGAAGTTGAGGCTTGGTTAGGATGCTAGTAAATTTACACAGATGTATCATATCACTTGAGCCCTACGTACTTAGTAGTCGTGAGGTCCACAAACTACAAAACAACGTTTGGCTAACATAAACTTTGAAGATGAAGCGTGAATCAATTGCTTCGAGTGCCCAAGCTATTCCCCATTTCTAGGTATGGGCAGTATCGAGAAGCCACCTCAAATTCAGCAGCGTAATTTTGGCGTGTTCTTGCACAGCGTGTGGGACTGTAGCCAAGACCGTTTTACTGACCTAGGCCATCCACTAGATGGATACATATATAGAGAATATACATGTCGATAACCCGATCAATCATAAGACAACGACGGATAAAACCGTCATCACTGAATGGCATTCTCTATAGTAAAAAAATGACCGAGAATGGACCTTAATCACGAGATATGCTGCCGACTCCGCTGCCGCGCGGTACAGTAATCTCTGGCTGCAGCGATATTTTCTCGGCCGCTTACTGTTCATTTCGTTCTTCGATGGCAAACATAAAGCTTCAACAATCCTCGAGTCGAACGATGCATCTCCTTCGGCTGATAAGCTTGACGCTCTTAGCCTTCTGTGCGTCTATTGATGCCTACGCTTCGGTGGCTGGCCCCACGCTACCAGTGTCCGACTGTTCCCACTGGCGACCACACTACAAGTGAAAATACCGACATCTCCGCGGGAAGAACTGTCTACGATCATGACGGCGAAGAGAGATCAGGATTGTCCGTGTCTGTCGCGGTAAAGGTCAAAACCTTCTTCTGGTCGCCTAAAGTAACCCAAGATCACCTTCAGAGATGGCTCGGCAAGGGGAAATCTGCAGGCTGTTCTACTCTGACGACTTCACTAGTTGGCTCAAGTACGTCGACGATTTGTATTCCAAGAACCCCGCGAAGGGAGCGTCCGCGATCGCAACACTCACTGTTCACTATGGCGACGCAAAGCTGTACAAATTGGTTGACGAAGCCACGAAGATCACGAGAACGAAGGAGCTCGCCACAGAACTGAAAGTAAAGCAATTGAACCACTGGGTGGCCGTTGCAAAAGACCCTGACCATGTCTTTCATTTTATGGAGTGAATGAACACATTCTCAGCAATCCGAAGTTTACCGCTTGGGCGAAGTATGTGGACGATTTCAGCGCAAAATATCCCACAAAACAGGCGTCCATGGTCCCGGCGCTCTTGAATAACTATGATGATGTCACTCTATTCGGAATGGCTGAGGCGGCAATGCGCGTGGAGGGAACCAAAACCGTCGTCTGAGTGGTATCACGGTTTGGGTCGCGAAGCAACGCAAAACCGAAAGCGTCTTCTCCCGATCACAAGAAAGCCGTTAGAAAACCACTACGAGCGGAGGAGCGAGAGAGAGCCCACTTTTCATCTTTCTCCTCGTAGCTCAAGCTTTGGAACTACTTTCAAACTACCGCGGTAGTCGCCAGGCTTTCCACCTATGTCGGCACCGCAGTACGCCTACCTACGACCTTCTGACCTTGCCACGTCAGGCTATTGCTACGGTGTTACTCAAGATGGGACCACGGGTGCGGACACGATACACGTCGATCTGGTGCTGAGCGGGCGCTGGCGTAGTGAACCCTCGTACTCATGCGGATGTAGCAGTCCAGACGTGGGGGTGTCGAGCTGTCACCGAGGCTGAAGCCCAAAGTGGCATCGGCACATACATGGGCAGGTGCGTCTGTGTACCCCGGGTGCCTCTCGATAGCCCCAAGCGATGAGATTATGGTGTTGTGGTGGGCTATACTTGGAACGAAGACTCTAGTTCCGGACGGTTGCACCTCGTGTTTATCGACGGTCCTGAATCACTGTCTTTCGAGGAGACCTATCTACAGGACCTGACGGTGGCGACTTACGCAAAGCGTCCATGTGTGCACCGCCCTGTGTGTGATTTGATGCTGGGAGAAACCAAGGCCCGCACGAGGCCGTGCACACAGCCTTTCATGGGGAAGGTCGTCAGCGACGCGCGACAAGGCAGCTTTCTACAATTTTCGGTCGTCTTAATATTCAGCCTCCCGAGGAGACAACACGCGTGCATCTATATGACGTGTCCCGTCGTGTGGTCTGTCACGCGTCCATTGATTCGATATTCAACTTCGTTTACTATCATAACGGGCGGCGTCAGCCGCCACCGAGGGTACTGGTCAATGATTCTCTGTATACAGTGGCGCTAACCATGCAGGGTCCAGGGACTACCGAGACACCTCAACAGACAACCCAGGTGCATGTTGCGGACGAGCGCTTGCTTGACTCGGACGATGACAGCGACACACCACCTATAGGTCCCGCGCCGCGTTTACTGTGGCTAAGCGAGCACGCAGTCCCAGTCAGCCAGCGGAACGCAGTCCCTTGCGCCGCCGGGCACGTTTCGATCCAGGGAACAGCTGTAACGGGGTTACACGTTCAAGTGGCTACAAGCCACTTGTGAATTTAACAGATAGGATATCTGTTAAAGTTTTAGATACTTCCTCACATTGGAGTAAGGCACACCAATGGATACATTGAAGTGGGCCACCACAATGAGTGGGCCACACCTACCCAAACATCCTATTGGTAGAAAGCAGCATCTTTCTACCAATTAGAGACGTGCATATTGGCGGGGCTCTGACAGCCAGCCGCTGCCAACCCTTTCATAGATGATAAACAGTTTTTAGCAGATTTTAGAGGAAGATCACTTTACAAGCAATACAGTTATCATTTTACCATAAACTAGCTACGATGCTGCGTACGCTATCGCCGACAGAGCAACATGGTGTTGGTCTGGGGTTCATCATGAAGGAGCAGCGTGATGCTGCTTCCTCAGTGACGGCGTCGTCAGGGACGACACCGCGTGCTCAATCATTGAAATTGAGCGTAAGCAATTACGTGGGAAGAGAGGGCGAGCCTCTCCTCCGGTGGCTTGTCGAGCTCGACACAGCCATAGCGGCTCGACGCATCGTCGAGCCGCTGTCGAAGGTCGCGTTCGCCATGTCCTGCCTTGGCGGACGCGCAAGGAGTTGGGCGTATGGACGCCGACTCTCCGATCCTACGTGCTTCAGCACGTACGAAGTGTTCAAGGAGGAGCTCAGACAAGCGTTTGAATCCCCGCAAAACGAGTCCCGGTCGAGGGCGGAGTTCCTCGACCTTCAGCAGGGTAAGCATGACGTTCATGCTTACGCGCAGCGCGCACGATACTTGGTATCAAATATCGTGACTAACCCGATTGACGAGGCGACCAAGGTCGTCACGTTCATGAAAGGACTTATGGATGGGCCCGTGAAGATCTATCTCTTCCGAGAGTACCCGAGGACTCTCGAAGCTGCAATCACCCTTCCCATGCAAGAAGGGTTTAGCCTGCGGCAGGCTAAACTCCATGTAAATGTACCGAGGCCGCAACCGCGCCCGGTAGCGAGGACGGGAGGTCCAGAACCAATGGACCTCACGAACGCAACAACCGCTGGTTACCAGCAGCAGAGAGTATTATCTTTGGTCATGCGTTACTGTCGCACTTTAGACTCGACCGAGCCAACTTGCTATCAATTTCGCAGTGTTTCCGATCTGGTGGTTTCGAGCATGGGGCGAGTGTAATCGCACATGCGGAACAGACTGCAGCCGTATACGAGAGCCTCAAATATCTGCGAATTAGAGTAAATTTCACACTGTTCTACCGGTCTGGGAAGATGGTGGATCTACTTCACAAACGTACGAAGCAGCTAGGCAGCGTGTATCCAAAGCGGCATCGCTTGGGAGCTGACGTTCTCGTACTTTCTGACTGTGCTCATGGAGGAGCTTTTGCGGGCTTCTGCGCTCGCGTGCAAGCCACACCCAGAATGTGTTGCAAGGCACGGTTCTGGAAAATGAATAGATAACCCAATGCCCGTGTCGGATACTGAGGGACCCGATATCGCACCAAAACTTTATGCTGAAGGAAAAGTGACGCAGCTTGCTACGATGGGCGAGCTGCACGCGATTCAACTGATCAACTGAGATTTATCAATCATACCAGAAGAGCTCCGCCGCTGCAAGGGTGTGCGATACCTGTAAGGTGTATTGCTGTGGTAACCAAATCGTATGGTATTGTTGTAGCTGAGTTGAACCCTTCTTTCTTGGTCAAGGTTTTGGGGTACACGAACACTCGGGCATTAGTGTAGTTCAAAGAGTTCACAAAACTCGAAACGATGTAGTGGGCACATTGGTCATTCGAAGCATCCGATCATGGCACTTGGAGCTGCAAAGGTTTACTTGGGAAATGCAATCTGTCCAGTCCAACTTCGGTGAACGCCCGGTATGGGGAAGCCCTACTGCGTCTTTCTCGGAGAGCGAGCTGTGGCCTCTCGCTGCAGTAAAAAATAGTCAATACCACAACGTGTGGCCCAGTAGCCCAACCAGTAGCCCAACCTGGAGCTGTGGAGGGGCCGCTTACACCACATCTCATAGTACCTAGCAATGGAACCATGTGGGAGCAGCCGAGCATGCAAGAAGCGGAGGGCTAGTTTTCAGACTGCGGGAGATACCTTAAATTTAGGATAGGGCAGATAGGAGCGAGGGCGGGACTACTCTGGAGACGCCATTTCAGCTTTCTCTCAGCCCAACCCACCTCACCACTCCCTAGGTGCGATCTCGTTTGTGGATCGCGATCATCTTTAATGAAGTTCATGCAGTAATTGCTGGTTTCCCACAAATTTGCAAACTTCTTCATTATCAAGGAAATGTAACTTTCCTCGCACTACTTTTACTGGTACTTCCGAATCACAACGATCGCCCACACCCTGCACTATTGGACGACAGCGCATTTCAATGGGGAGTCGTTTCGTCGTACAGGCAACTTCCATGAAGCAAGCGTTATACATGTAGCACTTCGAATTGACTTTGGGCACTGCATCCCATGCCTGGACGACGCACCGATTCCCCATTGAATTGCGTCGTCGTCAAATCGCGCAGGGTGTGAGCGATCGCTCTGATTCGGAAGTGCCGCCAGCAGGACTGGGTTGGGAGGTAAGCTGAACACGGGTGTAAGAGTAAGGAACCATGAAAAAAATACGACGAGTACAGTACTGTTTCGTTCGGTTTGACAGCTCTTCGAGAAATACAAAATGTGGGATGCAATTTGTCTGCCAGCCCTTGTTTCCTGTCTTCATTCTCTGAGCGCAGTATTAATGGTTTCGCGCTGTCGCAGAGAGGTTGGAATCTCAGTTTCATTTTTGTTTCATATTTTTGCTATGGCTCACAATGCTATCAATAGGTACATGTAGCCAGGATGCTGGACGCTTGAATCATCCTACCTAACTCGCTGTCCAAGGATTATTTGGGGGTCAGTCAGTTCCTCCATTCAACCGTCTAGCACGATACCGAAGCGTCGTACGGGACAAGAACGGCGTACTGGTGTGTGTATGTGGCATGATGGAGACCACTGCTTTCAGCCATCTACCCGCAAATGAGGACGATGGACGCGAAATCTTCGACGGGCCATTGCATCGCAAGTCTCCTTCAAACCCTGCAGCAGCTTCGCAGAAGAAGGTCTACCCCACGGACACTAAGGCCACGAAAAACAGTCAAACAGTTGGCAAGGCCCCTAACAACTCAGTGAAAGCTCGGCGTGCGAACCAACCTCAAACCCGGCAAAGCATTTTCTTCCACTTGTTAATGGTTCTAGCGGTTTGCATCTGTCTCGGCTGGACTCTTTGGCTCATCCTGCTCAACGTCGTACCCAACAACACGGTGAATAGCGTCATGAACGCGGGAACCCTCGACTACGGCACGTTTTGGCTGATGGTAGACCCTTCGAAGGAGATGGTGGGGGTGGCCACATTTGGTCTTTCGGTTGTTGCGCTGGGGTACTTTGGAATTCTCATCAAGATGCTTCCGTGTATTCGGCGGTCGAAGCAAACCTACTTGGTTCACCAAATCACCAACCGGCCTTTGAAAGAAATGGTTGAGAAGGCTTTGAGTGAGGCGGCAGAGTCGAGGAGAAGAAGCAGAGTAACATCCTCGGCTGCGAGATTGGCTGTTTCACTTACGCATGATGATAGTCCGACCCGAAAACTGACCGTGCGTCTCACTGCCTTCGTCCAACAAATGCGACCTCGCCAATCCCAACTGTGGCGTTCACCCGCTGTGGGGGAGTCCAGCCGTCCCATGTACAGATAAAAAGGCTTCGCCGGCGACACTCGCTGCTGTTAACAAATTCCATTCCACTACGTGCGGGCCTATTCTCCAGCCTGGAGTTGTGGAAGGACCTCCGACAGCAGACCTCATGGCTCCCTGCAACGGCACAATGTGGAAGCGGTGCCCCACAGCTGACAACGTCGAGTCGATGTGCTTCAACGCTCGATTCATGGCAATCGCGTGCACGAAGGACCGTTTCCCCATTGAAATGCGTCGTCGACAGATAGCAGAAGGTGTTGGCGACAAGTGTGACCCAGAAGTGGAAGCGTGGCTCGGCTGCAAGTAGATCGTCTGCACAACACTACCTAATAGATAAGAAGTTGTGTATTCTCCTAACGAACTGAAAATGAAGGGAAAAATGCACATTTCATTCCTGCAACACAACTACATGTAGCTGTTCACGACCTGTCACCTCTTTTTCTCTTCAACAATTCGGCCTTTTTCAGGTTTCACGAAGTACCTGAACCAGTTCAACCGTCGGTATCTCGAGGACAAAACGACGATGATCGACAGTCTCCGGGCTAACTACAAAAACATTAAACTTCTGAGGATATTTAATGCGGCGAAGAAGGACCCCAAGACAGAAAAGCTAGCCATGAACTTGGAAAGCGCTCTGGTCAACAAATGGGTAGCTGAAAAGGAACCGCTTGCAGTTCTTAGAAGGCAATTCAATCATATACAATTCGCCAATGAGCTGCTTGAGAGATATGCCGAGAAGATCAAGGCACTATCAGGAGCTACTTCGTAAAACAGAAGTTTTGATCGGCATTGGGAGGTCAATGATCAACTGCATTTCATTGCCTCTGATTATTTTTATTGGTCTTACCACACAATGAATCTCGCTCAAACTCGTAGCAAAAGCCATCAATTCAAAACCAATATTTCATCGTTTACACCGCAGCCGTGCCAGTAGCATTGGTTTTAGCGACACCACCACAGGTTATGTCAATTTTCGATGCATTGTACATTGATTCAATCGACATGACCATGTAAGAATATTAAGAAAATGTGTGATGAAGCAATATGATAGTACTTTGAGACTGTAATAGAGAGAAAGTACGGCGGACAACGAGAGTGGAGGATGTGATGAGAACGCTGGAAATTCAAACTAAAATTTAGCTTGAAGCAACTACCGTATTTGCCATGGACTGCCTCTGCCGCCACAGGGTAACATTAACTCAAACTATCGTTTGAATCGGGGTGTATGTTTTCTGGGACAACAGCCCAACTTACGTTTGTATGAAAACCCTGGTTTATCGATGAAATTGATGGATCGATTTGGTCAGGAAAGCACTAAACTACAGGGATTCCTATCGCTCCTTGACTCCTGACATAAATTCCTCGAGAACTTTTATGCCGTGACGCCTCACTGCAGTAAGTTGGCAAGAAAAATATTTGGATGGACCCCGTCAGGCATTTGTAGTAATATCGATTTCGTCCCTAAGTAATATTAGTGCTTCCGTAGCTGCACTCGACACAGATATCCCTTGACCGCTTGCTGGGAAGGGCTCACCGTCCGGTGGATCAGTATTCCTGAAGGTTAGAACGCACCCTAGACTGCAAAATCTACGCATAGAGGTGGCCGCGTTAGATGCTAGTAAACGATGGACCCTAGTAGTGCTAGCCGTATCGTTTGGAAAGTATCGTTTGGAAAGCTCAGGTCCACCCCAGCTGGAGATATGATGAACAGGATGACCGCAGATACAACACGGCGGCGTTTCCGTCATATCAGGCAAACAGCAATCTGCCTTTGAGTACTTCATCGGACCCGGTTGCAATCTTCAGGGAGGAAAACGCAAAATGAGCGGGAGAATACGACAGAGCAGCTCGGCAGCCACCTGTTTGCCACCCATTGCTTGCGTCCGTTTAAAATATTGATCTTGAACATCAACCTGGATATTAGTAGGATATTTAGTAGTTTTAGTACTAATATCGTGATTTTTGTTCCTACTAAGTATATGTTAGTACTAATCGCTGTCCTTGGAATTATAATATTACTATTAATAATATTATAGATCTATTAGTAGAGTGTCGTAGTCATTGTGATTTTACTAGAAACCCCTTGACCCCGTACACATATTAAATGTAATAATAATAATTATTGTGCCGCTATTAATAATACATTGTAGTGTTTGATGCTATAATAATAAAATCCCATACAGTAACATCTTCAATGCGTATTTGATTGCTTCAACGAAATATAATGTATAATATAATCATATTATGAAGCACACTACACTGTCGATCACGATAATTCTGTTTGATTAGTATAATTGGCTAGACTATATTATGAGGAAGATGAAAAGGCCCCCGCGGATGATGAAGAGGCTCCACCGGGTGATAAAGAGGCCTCGGCGGGTTACGAATCTGCTGGAAATGAAGAAACTCCGGTGAATGACGAGGAGACTGCGGGCGATGAGCAGGCCATTAAGGATAAGGATGGCGATGAAGACATTGGGGGGGGGAGAGACCTAAGTAGTGGCAAGAATGGAGAACTTTGCCTGGAAGCCAAGGTTTGAAGTTCCGATTGACAAGAGTCTTTTCGCCAGCCAGGTTCAATTCCAAGAAACGGAACACAGTTTTAGGAAGCTTCCTCAGATCTAACCAGTACTTGGATTGCTCCCTCTCCAGTTGTTCGGCGATTTTCACAGTGCTTGGATTGTTCATCGCTTTGTTGATCATTTCCTCGTGGTAATTATAATACATACGGATTGGTGTAAATACCGATTCCTGGCGCTTTGGATTCTTCTGGTTGAAGTCCTTGACGTACTTCATCCACGTCGTGAACAAAGGGTCACCAGGTAGATCAATCCCCACATTGTCAAGGTTCAACCATTTAAAGACCTTCTGAGGAGATTGGTTACTCGCTACGCTCGGATCTTCTCCGCCTGGATTTTAGTTGCAGCGCTTTCCATACTGGAGAACTTCACGATTGCTTGGAGAATTTGGTGAAATGGTCTGTCGCTGAATTGAGTTTCCAACTTCGTCAATATCGACGTCACCTCGCCAGGGTTGTCCTTGAGGAAAACATTCATGTACGAGACCCAAGTGTTGAGGAGAGAATCGCCGCCGAAGTCACCGACCGAATAGAGACGTAGCAACACTCGTACATCGTTGACAGATTTTTCTCCACTGAACCACATTTCCAGCTGGGCGGACTCCAAATTGATGGCAATACTTTGCGGTGCATCTTTCGATTTTGCCATATCAAGCATCTGCGCCACTTGCTTATCGCCGAATTTCTGCGTTAATGTTTCGATAGCTGTTGCCTTCTCGTGGGGATACTTTACGCTGTAGGCGTTCGTGTATTTGAGCCAATTGCTGAAGAGCGGTCTCTCCAATAGGTTACTCACCGGCTCGCCGAGTCCAAGTTTTACGAAAGCGCCACCCGGTGATTTACCACTGTTTAGCCAGGCTTTGACCAGTTGATCCTGTAGTTTATGGCGACAGTTTTGGTTCCCTCCACGCGCATCGCCGCCTCAGCTATTCCGAATAGAGTGACATCATCATAGTTATTCAAGAGCGCCGGGACCATGGACGCCTGTTTTACGGGATATTTTGCACTGAATCGTCCACATACTTCGCCCAAGCGGTAAACTTCGGATTGCTGAGAATGTGTTCATTCACTTTGTCCAACTCCATAAAATGAAAGACATCGTCAGGGTCTTTTGCAACGGCCACCCAGTGGTTCATTTGCTTTGTTTGCAGTTCCGTGGCGAGCTCTTTCGTTCTCGTGATCTTCGTGGTTTCATCAACCGTCGCCATAGTGAACAGTGAGTGTTGCGATCGCGGACGCTCCCTTCGCGGGGTTCTTGGAATACAAATCGTCGACGTACTTGAGCCAACGAGTGAAGTCGTCAGAGTAGAACAGCCTGCAGATTTCCCCTTGCCGAGCCATCTCTGAAGGTGATCTTGAGTTACTTTAGGCGACGAGAAGAAGGTTTTGACCTTTTCGGCGACAGGCACGGACAATCCTGATCTCTCTTCGCCGTCATGATCGTAGACAGTTCTTCCCGCGGAGATGTCAGTATTTTCACTTGTAGTGTGGTCGCCAGTGGGAACAGTCGGACACTGGCAGCGTGGGGCCAGTCACCGAAGCGTAGGCATCAATAGACGCACAGAAGGCTAAGAGCGTCAAGATTATCAGCCGAAGGAGGTGCATCGTTTGAATCGAGGACTGTTGAAGCTTTATGTTTGCCACCAAAGAGAAAATGAACGAAGTAAGCGATGGCGTGGGTCAATGAGTCCTCGGCCACATCATTGACTTGGCGTCGAAGAACTCCAACGTTAACTGCTGTAAAAACTCCTGTTTCCGATGGGCAGCGCTATATAGTAAAACAATGCATAATTTATATTCGTTACCTGATTACAATAAGGGAAACGTAAACATGGAGTTTCACGCGACCTCATTGGCCATGAATTCTTGAGTTGTGGAAGTATCAAGTTTTCGAGCCGATTTTTTGATTAGGGCAATACCCCATAATCACCGAACATGCGACTTCCTGCCCACAAAACATGCGAATAGGTGGGGCGTCACCCATACAATACCACCCAGCTACGCGCTCCTCGCGATCCCAAAATCCATAAAGGCTCGCTACACTCGGTTAGTCAGAACCCTAATCGCGTTGGTGCTCGTCACCTACGCCTCCGTGTGTTCCGCAAACCACAGGCGGGCTCGCTTCGTGACATCCATCCCCAGGCTCCTACCAGTCAGCAAACTGGGCAACTAATCTGCATAGGAAAGTGTATGCATAATACTTCGGGAAGTGGTAGGGTAATTGTGTTATACTCCGACCGGGATATACTCGATTTTTGTATGATACCCATCTAGCCCCAGCCTTAATTGAGAGTGTGCGAATGAGGCTTGGTAGTCGAGTTAGTAGTTGGAAGGAAATCCGAAAGTGAGCTCGATTTAGGCTAGTGTCTTTACCAGCTAGCAGTCCCTAGTGTATGCAATGTTCCCTAGTAGGTGAGGCTTGTAGATGTGGTCCAAACGATCTCAACTGCGGTCCAAACGAAGTTGCCAGTCGTAGGACTGATCCACCTAGTCACGACTGCGGCTCAAAACGGTTGACTCAACACATGCAAATCATAAGCACCCAAATTGAAGTTGTCGTCCAATCCCATTCCAGTATCAAAGATAGTCCAGCCAATCAGGTTGCGAGATCCTCCCATCTTCAACCACAGACCCCGGTGGCACGTGCCAGCACGCGCACGCCGTCTGCCTCGCGGTAGGGATCCAGTCGATCAGACAGCGAAGTGCAACCTCAATAGCCTTACACTCTAGCAATTATTCAGAATAAGATTACTTGGTTACACTACTGCTGGAAGTATGGTATTTTGTTTTGTTTTTGTCATTGAGGTATATTGATGTCACTTTACGTCTTGGCTAACGAGATCTATGACCTAGTCGGAGCTCGTCTCTAACCAAGCTCCCTACTGCGATGCCCTGAGTTGGTACACTCAGTGCCGCCCCCAGCCATTAAGGTGTGGAGTCCCCGAACCCCGAAGAGTTCTCATCACTATTGCGCTCCAGCCAGTGACCTACGTCACTAGCAGCAAAGGAGTGAATATCCTTCCAAAGCGAGGTGGAGCCGATGACTCGATTGGGTGTGCATTGCATACTACGTCGTGTGTCCATCGCTAAGTTGGCTAGCGCATCGACCATTTTGTTGTAAGAGCGTAAATGGTGCTGCCAAGTGAGCACCGCAAGTTGATCCGCAACCCTTCGACTTCGCCAGTACAGCGGGATAAGATGTTTAGCCTTCGGAGGTCGTCGCTTCTGCTGTTGATGTAAAATTAGCGTGCTATCCCCTACCACGTGAAGTGGCACCCACTTGTATCTGTAACAGGCGTGCAATCCTGTTAGCAACCCCATGTTCTCCGCAACGTTGTTCGTCGTCGACGTTGCCGCGTAAGACATGCTGGCAACCCAGCAGATTTCAAAAGCACATCACCCTTCACCAACCCGGACCACCGCTGCTCCGCTGCCACCAGGTCCGGGATTACCACGGGATCCTCCATCGAAAAAGAGTAGATACTTGGAGTGCCTTACTGAAGGTGTTTGAGCTGGTAAGACTGAGTCCGAGTGAAGCGCTTTGCGCATCACTTGCGCCGCTCGCTCGAACATGTCAGGGTGGGCACCCCTGCAGAGATGGAGATGGACCGTGTTATATCCCTGTCGTAGACGAGAAAGGAGGGTGGCCCTATGATACATTATTGAGGGGGTCGAAAAACGATACCCTCCATCTCCACACAGCATGAAAATACAGGGCAGCCCCAATTCTCCAGCAGCTCTCCGTGACCAACGTGAGCGCGACTGAGAATTTGTCAAGAGCGGGGCCATCCAATTCCGGAAAGAGCTCTTGTGCTAGAGTCCATATCCCAGCCGGGACCACAGGCAAAGCAAGGCCGAAAAAGGCCTCTTCCAGGCCCGAAGTAGTCAAACCCAGTGCCATCCAACTCCGCAATAATTTCGTGCGCAAAGAAGCCGCCGCCGGGCAGATCCAAAAGATATGGAAGAGATCTACTCGGTCGAGCCGAACGCAGTCCGCGTGAGGGCATCCGAGTTGTTGACGACTTCGATCGTATGACGAAAGGGCTTGATGTTTGAGTCGGAAGAGGAGCTGCTCTCCCCTCGGATTGAGACCTACGACGCGCCGGATCCGTGTCCATTCGAGCTGAGAGTCCCGCTGCAGCTGCGGGGCTTTGCATCTCCCACCGCTGTTGCCGCCGTGCAATGCTGGCGGTGCCCCGACTCCTCGACGCAGCAGCGATGATAGAGCGATAGTGCTTTCGCGGTTGGATCCAACGCCTATTGCCCACCCATAAACAGACCATACGACTGACACTCGGGTGCGGGTGCACATGGTGCATTCGTACTTCGGGTTCGACCGAAGTGGACACAAATTTAGTCAGACGGGGATGACTGGTGATCACGTGGCGCCTTGAAAATACCGTCGACCCTGAGGTCAGCTGGGCCGATGGTGGCGAGTCGGAAGTCAACCGCCCGATTACTGGTTGATCGGCTGGTATCGCGTCTATCCGTAACTCGGAGCTGGGGCCAAATCTATAAAGTAAACGGGGGTAGTTCGTGATTAACATCAGAGCCAGAGTTTCCACAATGATGCACAGTGCGGTTGTGCGTCTTCGTCGAGGGAAAAGCAGGGTAAATGTGATCACGCCCGCGCCATGGCATCTCCAGTGAATGACGTCACGCAGCCGGCCACCGTAAGTAAGCAAGCGGCGAAAACTGTTCCGGTTGGCGGTAGTTCCAGTTTGGCCATCGATCAAATTAAGATCCATCAATGTGGCATAAGGGAGCCACTCTAGACAATTATGTCTGTGAACTGCAGATTCAACGAAAAGAAAGCGGCGACAGGTAGTTGCCCTTAACGCTGCACCATCCGCAACTAGCCTCGGTCCGTTCCACTGAAGGTCCACAAACCCGAAGTGGCGTGCCAACTGGTACAGGGCCGAAACCATCGACGCCCTTGCAGGAAGGTCAGCGGCTCTGCCTGCCGCCGAGATCAGCATCTGTCCAGTCGCCCACATAGATGAACGTCGACGAAAACCGCCAGCCGGCGGATCTCCTGCGTTCGGGGTCACAAAGGTCGCAGGAGCACGAGAGCCAGGTGCCTTCACTTGCGCTAACAGGATATCACCGACAATATGATCCACATGAGAACCGAGTACTGCCCACTTTGAGACTGTGACCGCCGCCATTGCCATAGTTCCACACGTAAATCGGGTACGGCTAGACCGCCTTGGGTCCGGGGTAGCGCCGCCAGGTCAGCGTCCAGCCAGGCCTTCGAACCTTGTACTTCAGAAATAAACGCACCGTGCCATACGTAATTTTTGATCTTCTGTGACAGTCGATTAACCGTGCAAGTTGCAGGCCAGGCATGCTGTCCGACGTATAAAAGATTGGGAATTATGACTACCGAGGCAATCAAACTGCGCTGGTCTACTGTTGTTGTTTTCTGGCTGGCCATATGCAATCTGGCGGTTAGTTGGCGCTCGGCCATGGTCCAAGTCTTCTCCGGATCCCGCTTACTTTCCACGTAGATACCGAGATATCGTCCGTGGTGCTCCGGTCCCTGAAACTGCAGAGGTGGCGGCAAGCATGAGTCCCCTGCGGGACCATCCGGCTGGAGCGCGATCACCATCGTTTTCTTATGATTGAGGAGGAGCCCGGATGCTGCTCCAAATGTTGTGGTTATGTGCAGAAGCGTAGCAACCTGTTCAGTGGAGGCTAGGTAGACGGCCGTGTCATCCGCATAACCAGCCACTTTGATCTCAACCTCCCCTCCACCCGAGTGAAGCATTACCCCGTGAAGCTCTGGATGCCTGTCAAGTTCCTGGTACAACGCCTCAAGTGCCAAAATAAACAGTAGAGGCGCAAGAGGGCACCCCTGCCTGATACCGCTGGTTACCTCAACTTTGTGAGACTGAAACCCATTAGCCAGAAAGGTGGCATTCGTGCCGTCATGGAGGGCTTCGACCGTCTTGATGAATTGCTCTGGGCACCCATGCCGTCGCAGCGCCGTGAGGAGGAAATTTCTGGACAACGAGTCGTAGGCCTTCATAAAGTCTAATAGTACAACAAGCGCACCATTTTGAGCACGGTCCTCGATAGCAGTCTGCTGAGCAGCCTCGAAGATGTTTAAGGTCTCATGGATCGTCCGCCCCGGGACGAAGCCATTCTGGTTCAGATGTATGCGGTCGTCCAACGTCTCGCGCACTCTGGTCGCTAGGACCCTGGAAAAAATCTTGTAGTCCGTATTTAATAGAGCGATTGGCCGATAATTTAAAGGATTGTGCAAATTCCCCGACTTCTTAAGACAGAAAATATCGGCCTCCAGGAAGGAATCGGGGAATACACCCGCCTCATACCACTTATTGAGCATGATCTTCAGGATCGGTACTAATTGATCGGCATATGTGCGATACCAGCTATTGCAAAGACGATCAGGGCCAGATGCCTTCCCATCTTTGCATGCCGCGAGTGCTGCCTCTATCTCAGCTGTCGTGATCTCCGTCACTATCGCTTCTTGTTCAGACGTCGGGTGAGTGACCTCCTCAATCCAACCGGCAACGTCGTCCTGTGATGCCGCATTCGGCGCGGTTTGCTGGAGAATGGGACACCATGCATCCGCTAGGATATCCGCCTTTTCGTGTACACCCCGTGCTGGGGCTCCCGGTAGCGGATCGAGTCGGTGGATTGTGTTGTCTGAAAACTTGCTGGAGATCCGCCTGAAGAAGTCCCGCGTGGTTTTCCCATCCCAGTGAGTCGCTGCAGCAAAGTGGCGACGCTGGTGTAAGGACGACCTCGCTCTCTGACAGTCGGCAATAGCGCGTCGGATCCTGGCGGCTGGGGTCGAGCCACGCACATCCTCGAGCGTCAGCGCATCCAACGCGTCCGTTATGGACGCCACCGTTGCCGAGTGGCCGTCATTCAGTCGGGCTTGCTGTTTGCTAAGTCGGCGGATCTTTTGGCGGTAGGTGTTGCGCCTGGTACGCTTCCGTTCGCGAATTGACCGCAGTGTGTCCGTTACAACACGCTGTTTGAGTTCGTCCCACCATTTGGCCATCTCCCGTGCAGCGACGCCCTCCACCGAAATGCGCTCTAGAAATTGTTGAAGCAAGCTGTGTGTGTGTTGTTTGACGAAGTCTTCAGAATAGCTGGGAGGTGGGTGGACTTTAGCTGCCTTACGGATTCGGATTGGATCATCCGGCTGCTGCAAGTGTAGCTTGGCAGCATGGTGATCTGCAGAAACCGCAGGGGCTTTGACCTCCCATCCGGCGACCCACGCATAACGTCGTCCGTTGACATACCACCGGTCCAGGCGAGAAGATGCTTCGCCGTGACCATCCACTGGATAATGATAGGTATGCGTCTCAGTATGGTGCCTTCGAAGTTGATCGTGCCGCCAGTGCTTGGGGCGGGCCGATGCCACCGGATCTATTATTCCCCACGTTGCGAGCAGACCTCTCAGAGCAGGAGAGTCGTGCACCCCTGTGCGACTAATGTAGCTACGGTCTGCCTCGTCGTCAAGCGTGCAATTAAAATCCCCTCCCACAGCAACAAGCGTATTACTAGGAAGCTCCAGGGCTGCCAGCTGGCGGAAGAATCGTTCGCGTTGCGGGACTCGGTGGGGCGCGTACACGTTGACTATAATCAATGCGTGTCCATGAATCCGTCCTTGTACTGCCATGAAATGCGCGCCCCACTGATCCTCAAAGAGTGGAGACACGTCCGTGAACGCCCCGTACGGATCCACTAAGATCGCAACACCTGCTTTCTTCTCGTGTGCGGGAGACCAGAACGACCGTGTTGGGCAATGAGTCCCAGTGCGGAAGCCCCATCCGGAAGCGTATAAATCCGTGAACTTTGCAACGTCTGCCTCAGCCACGTGCGTTTCTTGTAGGAGGGTGACATCGCTCCTGCCATGAGTGCTGTGAGTTCGGAGACTGCAGAACCATGCATCGCGGTCACAGGCCCGAGCGCCAAACCCATTCACATTTTGCGTAACACAACCGAAAGTTAGATCAGCGGGATGTATCCCCGTGGGTCGAACACCTCTTGTTTCCATGTACTCTCGTTCTTCTGCTCGGAGCTGGGTAAGCCGCTTGCGGCGGTCCACGCGAAACTGGTTTCGCGTTTGCTTGGCTTGCACGACACCAGAAACGACCGGGAAGAACTCGTTCAGACGCTGTTGGCGTACGCCTCGCAGGCGAGAAGGTGCTGGCTTGGCGGTAGCATATGGCTCAGCGCTAAACCCCACCAGCGTATCCATGCTTCGCCTCTCTCGAGACGAAAACCTCTGATGCCGCATGGAAATTGCATCAGAGGTGTTGTGGCACCGAGTGCCTTTATTTCCGGGTTGAGAGAGCTGCGCGGAACTTAGACGCATCCGCAAGCTCATCCCATGTTAGTCCTGTATGGAGCTTGAGCATCGCACCCCAGTTGCCGCGGACGACGTCTCGGCAACTTTGCTCCACCAGTGGATCTGTGGCGTACCATTGTGCTAATGCACCCAGAGGCGCCCTCCCCATTGGTGTAGCTCCCCACTGACGTACGACATGTGGTAACACGTGAAGCGTGGCCCAAACAGAATCCTGCATCTCACATGGCTGACCACGGAGGTACTTGTCCGCGAGCCATTTTCCGAGGGAAGCCCACCCATTTTCATCCGCAGCCATCTTGAGATTGTTACCAAGATCGGACCCCGTAGCATTGTCCAGCCATTGCCGACTCATCTCGCGTAGCTCCTTCGGGTGATCAGGATCCTGTACTAGCCGGCGCAGGGCCCCCAGTTGCGAATGGTAAGCCTCCATCCGGCCCCAGAGCTGCAACTGCTGCGGCGGGGCCGTCTTGGCCGCTAGCTCCGGGAACGGTATGAACGCGAACAAGTCTCGAAGCGCCTCTAAATTGGCACCATGTTGCAGCATGAAGCCCTCCAGCGAAGGAGCCTCCCGACCAGGAGGAGGAAGTGAAAATCGCTGATACGTCTCGGTATACCACTGATCAATCGCCGATGTGTTATGATGTTGTGCAGCCTGTAGCTTTATTCGCAGTGCTGGGGTCAGGTCGTCAGGACTGCTGGCGTTGAGCAATGCTTGGTAGACGCCAGTGTGAATCTGACCACTGGGTTGGAATCCCTGTTTGGTAGGCAGGTCGACGGCTGCAATCATCTGAGAACGCCTCCTCCCAACCGCGTAGTCATCCATGCCCGCAGCTGCGAAAATCCTCCGTTACGCTTCCTGCACCAACACTTCCATCTCTTCCACCTGGTATCCATGCGTTACCGCATAGTGAGACTACGGTGGAGGTGGGCATTGGTGTCGTTCGTGTCATCGAGCAGATCTAGCGGGATACCCCCGACCTGAACTTCAAAACCGACTTGCGTCCGACTAGCATCCCTGATTTTGGTCACCACCACGTCCGTGGGCCTGGAGAGGAAGCCATCTCGCCAATCGTATGGGTGAGCAACCTCGGCCGCAAAACCGGGATCACCTTCCGCTTGCCATTTGTAGAAAAGTTCTCCATGTTGAACACCGTAGAAGTGACTTTCATGGGTCCGGAGAAGCATGAAAGTGGGAAGGACATGCAACCGCCGGCACACGCCCAGGTATTTCGTGGCCTCATGATCTGTCAGTGCCGTGTAGCTACCCGTCTCGTGGATCAAAGGCTCGGAGTCATCTGGTCTCTCCAGCTCGAAGTCCTGATATGTATAGATTTGTAGATGTCCGTCGCCGTGGGTGTCTACGTCCATGACTAGGAGAGGTTGTCGTAGATACTGAGCATAAGTACGAAGCACATGAGGGTTGACCCAGTTCGTGCATGGAACACGGGTGTCCACCGACCGTAAGCGTTCATGAAGGAGATAGGTGCACACCATCGCAATAGCTGCTTCCTTCGTTTTGGGGTGTGCACACCCTGGGTTAAGCCGCCAAGTTCCTGAAACGGGTCCACGATGCCCAAATCACAAACCGCCTGTAGGTTTTCCACCATCAACGCATAAATCGCCTTCTTGTGGAAGTTGGCTTCAGCAATAACAGCCGGGGTCAAATATAAGCGTCCCTGCTCTTGGTTTGATACCGTGGCGTACATGGCGAGAATAGCACACTGCCCGTCAGCCGAAACACTAACCTCCCTACCGTGAAACCATGAAAGCCAGCAATTAGCCTGCGTAGCAGAGGTCGAAAAAAATAGTGCAATACAATAAATAATCAGTTTTTTCAATAGAAATTTTTATTACTGGACCTTACGGCCTCCACTACAATTTAATATTGACCCAATTATTGACAATAAATATCGTAAAAGTGCCACTGGCTGAACCCCGCAATTGTGTCATCGATGGCATCGCGGGATGACGTCAAAACTGAGGTTAACTACACCACACTAGTGTCAGCAACAAACGACTGGCTTCGGGACGCGTTTGGTCGCTTTCGCTGACACAAACTACGGGCCCCTTAGCATCCCAGCCAACAACTCATGCCCCTCTGGCAGCACTCCGACTTGAAGCCCAGTCAACACATTGGTGCTGCCCAACTTTAGTTGTGGAGGAACACGAGACATCATAGGAAGATGACACCTCTGATTTCGGCGAGGGTCCAAATTTATTTACAGTAGATGTTATTTACGCGAAAAAAATACTAATCCGGCAGGTGACGCGTGCTCCTTTGTGGGCTGGGTGGGCTACGCAGAATTAACTTGGCAGCCAGCAGCTGACCTGCCGCAAGACCTCATTAATGAGTTTGAACGCCACGAGCTTGGTGTACGTTGGCCGGTGGATTATCGAGTTGAAAATCCGACAGGCGTACCTACTGGTACTAGAGGCAGAGGTAGAGTAGGAAGGCGCTCAATATAAATTGCAATACATATTGCGGGAATTTTTATTATTGTTTGCTAGTAAATTGCAGTTTTTATTAGTGGTAGTTGCTGGCCCCAATTCAATATGATACTGTATTGGAGGACCTCTGCTGCGTAGGGCTCGTACTGGAAGGAAGTATTTTCTCGAATACAACACAGGCGTCCATCGCCTGACTCGTATCTGACATTTGACTGTCCTGGCCCTCTGGTACTCGTTGCGCGAGTTCGTTTGAAGTGAGGTCAGTTGAACTGGACACGAGAGAGCAAGGGACCCCCGAGCTTGGTGTAGACGCCAGAGGTAGACTCTGAAACGGGGCTGACGTCCCAAGATAGCTGGATTCAGGGGACGTAGCCTGGGCTTGAGCTTGGTAAACACCTGTGGCCACAGACGGAGGCCTCGCAGAGGCGTTGCGTGATACTGCCAGCTCAATATATTCCGTCCGTTCAACCGCCTCTGTCACGGCTTGCTGGCGACGACTGGCGCGCTGCGCACTCCGTTGCTGCTCGGCTGCGGAAGCATCAGGTTGCTTGGTCGTCCTGGCCGAGGCCTGCCGTTCAAATTCCTCCGCCTCCATGACCACATCCTGGTCAGCTGAGTCTGCTTCGTCTGGGAACGCATAACCTGCGTCATCCGGGCCCGTGTCCTGATCGTCGCCGTCACTATCATTATTTTCAATGGAGACGACGTCCGACTCCGACTTACAGTCCTCTTCTATCAGCACTTGGAATTGACCATATTCTCGGGCTTTCTGAAAGAGTCTAAACGGTTCTCGATTACCAGCACCCCCGCGAGAAACTTTGGTGTTTTTCTTGACGGGCCTTGGGGTCGAGGTACAAGGCGATGATAAGGGCACTTCGCTACGCATTGGGGCCACCAACGTGCGAGTCACTCCCTTGGTGGTATTGGTCGACGGTGCGGGCAACTCCCCTTCCACCGAGCTCTTTTTCTTCGAGTTTCACCGGCGCACGATAGTAAAGTCTCCATCCGTTGTGGTGTCAGCCCTCACGTCGGCGTTGCTGGGCGCGTGGTCTGCCCGTTGTGGGTTGGGATCGGTTCCGCTCTCGGGTGCAGCCAATGCTGGTTGAAGGAGACGCTGCAACGTCGCCGCCGTCGGTGCGGCACCAGCAGGAAGCTCCATCTCCTTCGCCATTGTCGCCCAAAACGTATTAAAGCTGTCTTCGTCCGTGTGGCGATACGGTTGTGATGCCCCCACCTGGAAGGGTGCCACATGGCCCGGAAAGACTCTGCAGCCACGATTCCGCGCGTCCATAAGGTGTTCCGCTTTGACATGGCAATAACCCGTTGTATGCTTTGGACTAAAGCATCGTCCACACGGGTGACGTTGCTGGACTAGAAAATGGTGGAGAATCACTGGTGTGGTTCCGATAGTAACCTGCGTCACCCCTTGCAATGAGTCCGGGCACTGCTCTTGAGCAAAGCGGACCACAAAATAGCGGTTATCGACCACCTTCGTAGCTTCTGCGCGCGGTCGTTCTGCGTCAAGCACAGGCACCCCTGCAAGTTGGGAGAATGCACTGACAAGCATGGCAATACCAAGGTCCGCCGCGTTTAGGACTCGAATCGAGTAAAAACGTCGGAGTTGGGCTGAATTATAAGCTCCGTCTTCCAACCCGCTTGAGTCCTCTAGGTCGATGACAACCCTTAGCAGGCGTAGAGAAATCCCGTTGTAAAATTACGCCGTCCGACGCGAGTGAAACACAAAGTTTAGCGTGTGGTTACCGTCAAAGTACAACATCTTGACGTCCCCCATCATGCGATCGATCATCTCTTTGCCATGTCTCACGTTTTGGTTGGAGTTGAAAAGCTCCTCAAAAAGCGCCAGGTGGGTCATACCCTTACGCAGTGGCACCTGTGGAGGAATATCCGCGGTCAACGTTGCCTCTACATGTATCTCGTGGAACTGCTCTACCATGGCTCGCTGTATGACCGGCATTGTTGCTTTCAAAAAGGATGGAGGGTGTCTGAGGTCCAGATCACCCCTGAAGTAGGCCATTAGTGCCTGGGTTTCTACGGGGGTTCGCTCCCGCAGCATAGAGTCGGAGTGCACTCGCGACTCCTTCAGCGCCACAGCTTGAAGGCTCTCCAGCTCAGGCGATAGCTGTAACATCCGCGAGGTATTCCAGTCCTTCTCCAGCGTGTTGGATAGTTTGGCTAGCACATCAGGTGGCAGATCCGGCTTGAGCTGTCGAATAGTTGGTAACCCCGCACTGGAGCGCTCGGCCACAAGCGACGAGGACGTGAGCGCTGCTGCATGCGTCCGCGGCGCTGAGCTCGACGAGGGGGGAGGCGCCACGGGTCTGGCTCCCGAAGGCATGGTAGTGGGTCCCTGCGCGTCCGATGGTGTCGTCACAGGTAGCACCTCCACACACCGTTGGTCCGAGCCCAGTGGTGGCCGCTTTATCGTGTTGGGGTCCTCCTGTGCCTGGGCGGTACTGGTTCCATCACCCGGATCTGGGGGATGGCGCTGGCGCGGCCCTCCAGATAGAAGTGCCGTTCCAGTCATACGCGGGCACGGTCACGGTGAAGTTAGAGCCCCGCCGTGAAGGTGCCGGAGCACGCAGCAAACGAGTGGTCGGTAGGTGGCGAAGGCAAATCCTCTTGGGCTTTCCAAGGGGAATTGCAAAGTGGAAATATGGTATTGCTACCCCCGGTTGGTAGCAGTACAGGAATCGCGGACTTCCAGTACAAAGTACCGATACCGCTGAGAAACTTTGGCATCTTCATTTTTTAGTTCATAGAGGGTATAGATATGCCAAGCATAATGTGATATTTACTGTGTAAAACAGCTGGCGTATTCTGGAATGCTATCACCGTTTAACCCCCGACCCCCACCCCCCACCCCACCCCCACCTCATCAGTCCAGTCCATTGTTTGTTGTTGCTCAACGTGGTAAATGCTCTGACCATGAGGTGCTCGCTCGGGCCGGTCATCGGGTCAATGCATGCATTTCTATGTGCGCCGCCCTACATCCAGCTGCTCCCCCATCCACTGAGAGCATCTCCACTGTGGGAGCAAATTGCTGTCGCAGCAGAGAATTTTCGAATAAAGTACCTCCAACTCTCTCCACCGCAACGAGCAAATTAGTCAGGGAGCAAACAAAAACGTTTCGTGCAAACGGAGCAGGATTGCTCCCGCATTTGCTGCCAGCACTTCTTGCAGAGTGTCCTGACACAAACATCCCAGATGAGATGATAGCTTTAGACTCGCGGTCATCTTGTATTCGAACAGCAATTGCGTCTTTCCAGATCCACTTCAAATTCGCGCGGTAGGGGCGATGGTTAAAGCTTCAGATGGCAAGGGGGCTATCTCGCGTGAGCATAACTGGAGTCAGGAGGAAGATCAGAAGCTCACAAAGGCATGGTTAGACGTGTCGAAGGACGTGATCGCCGGAACGGACCAATCTGGAGCTCAATTCTGGGAACGCGTAACGCTGATGTACACCGAGAAAAGGCCACCACAGCAAGATCGCTACAAGCGTCCCCAAAACGCTGTAGTGAATCGCTGGAAAACAATTCGACTTGCTCTTGGGAAGTTTTGCGGGTGCTTCACTGCTATTAAGTCGCTCAATCAAAGTGGTAAAACTGATGAAGATCGAGTTCAAGATGCGAGATCTATGTACGAGGACGAGCAGGATGCTGAATTTGATTGTTTTTAGAAGCCTGGAGACTTCGCGATGAGCCAACGAGGAAAGCATTACCGGATGGAAATGGCAACTTGCACTCCAATCGCAAGCGTAGTGGTAGCGCGATCAGAGAGCCATCGATTGACGGGGAACTAGATAGATCGAGTGAGGAAGGCAGTTCGTCCGGAAAAGCAGAGCGCCCATCTGGTATAAAGACTCAGAAGGCGGCACGGGCTCGAGAAACTAGCAGTCTGCGCATGGTAGATGCAGCCATCGAAATGGCACGGATATCTAAGCGGAAACCTGATCTAGAAGAAAAGAGGTTCTCGATGTTGGAGTAGCGCGAGCAGAATCGCATCGTTCTGGCCACATTGGACGGTCTCGGAGAGGTTTCGGCGCTCATTCTTCGTATAAAAAAGCGTAAAATCTTGGAGAAGTTGGAGGCCTCCGAGGTTGATGAGCCGGGCGGATCCGGGGGAGGGAATATTGTGCAGTACACCTATACAGCCCTCACTGCTCATGTTCATGTTGATGGTAGGTTATGGTGGTTATTATTATCTGTGCTATTGATTTAGACTAACTCACTGTTTGTTTTTCCTTTCCATTCCCATAAGTGATCGACGAGTGCTCTCTTTAAGATAACATGATTTGCTTTGGAGCGAATTTGACGACTTCGTGAAATAAATCTAGTCACATCTACTTGCTCATCAGGAATGCGAACACCGAGGTTTGTAACTCTCGTTGTTGCCACGACATGTGTTTTCTCCTCTGGTAGCATTTCCAAGCCTTCTACACCCCATTCATCGTCCACGATCATGTTGTGCATAATCATGCATGCCTTCATGACAATCAACATATCTTCCGCTTTCCTAAGCTGACTAGTCTTCTTCAATATATCAAAGCGCTTCTGCAATACACCAAATGTTCGCTCTGCATCTTTTCTAGCGGATTCCTGATTTTTTGCGAAGTGTTCTCCTTCTCAGACTGTGGCTGAGATATTGTCGGTGTGAAGCACGAAATAGGTGGGTAGATTCCGTCGACAAGGTAATACAGCTACTGAAACTGCTGCCCCGCTAACCGATACGATCACTCATCATAAATGTATTTCTGTAGAGCGTGTTTTTTCATGAGTGGGGAGCTATCCACAATATTTATATCTGTTCCGCATAATGTGGCATCAGTACTGTGTCATCTGAATGTAAAACGATTGAAAAGGACAACCGTCCCGTTATTAGATCCTCCAGATCCAAAGTAAAAGTACCAAACCCAAAGTCGGTAGTCAGCGACAACCTCGAGCACAATGGATGGTTTCTTCCCCTTTCCTGCAAACTACCCCTTTAATCCGTATGGACACAATTCCCACATCCAGTGCATACCGTCTAGTGATCCGATGTACCGGGTGAACCCACGTGAAGATGATAAACGAAGCTGTTGTTCCAGGTCGCGTTGCGTAGGTGAACGGAGATACTCATCTTCGATGACGTCAATCACGGCTCTGCAAAATATTCTCGTGTACGCAAGAATCGTACTTTCACCACAGCCCAAGTTATCATCCAGCGTATCAGCGCAACAACCGTAGGCCAGCATCCCCATCGCGACAGGGCACTTTTGCAGATGAGATAAGTATTTCATCTCCAACGCATCCACTCTCTGCTGAAGCCGAAGATCCCTGCAACGACCGCATTCATGATGCGAGAAGACAGAGTTCGTCGCATGCGATACCGACGACGAAGTATTTTTCGGGATAGCGCGGCATCTCCGCAAAATAGGTTCTCCACAATCTGTTGTGAGCATCGTCAAAATCTCGATCGATGTTTACACCTTTGCCAGTCACCGACCCTCCTCATTTTCGCGTGATCAGGGTACTTTGATGAGCAAAGAGCAGGTTCATGAAAGCCTGTGAACGTAGAAGGCACACTAAGATGGTGTTTGGAGTAGAATAAAGCGTTCGCACCTGACCTCATCGTCGTCACTGGTGCCACACGCCTCTAATTCCTCGCCGCAGGACTCTATATTGGCTCTGGACTTGATACGGACGCGAGAGAGTCGTTATTAGCTATTTGTGCGGTGGAGCTGCAACTATTTGGTTCTGGTAGCAACTGAGCATTCGGTGGTTATATTTCACGTTTGCTGCTAGATTTGCTGCCAGACGGTGGAGACTCTCTAAGGGCCGTGCGTGGGACATAGAGTGTGTTGTCGACAGGATGATGACGGGTTCGCCGGAAAGCTCCGAGCGAGCGAGCCTCGTCACACGAATTGATCGATAGGGGTGGTGTCCGATTCAATTCACGTAAGCGAAACGGCCGAAGCTAATGCCACGAGGTACCTACCGTATCGCGCAAGGCCGTAATCACCCAGAACACCCAGAACTGATTGCGTTGAGCTGAATAGACTCTAAGTCAGTCAATATGCTTGCGACTGGTTGCGGTACGCAACTTGCCAGAGTTGCGCGCACCGAAAGGACGGCTCGCGACGCACAATACCCTGTCCACTGCTGGTCGTGGGCTACAGTCATGGCATGGGCGGCGTGGGAGTTCATGAACAGCTGCGTCTCCAGTGTTACAGTAATCAAAAGTGCATTTCGTTACGCAAGTAGTGCAAACAGTTGTTCTTGTGCGTCGTCGACATGGCAGTGTTGAATGAGTATTTCGTCCACTGTATTACTCTGAAGAAAACCGATAAACTCCAGCTACACATGTAGACTACTTGCGCCGCTTGCACAACCAGTTGCTCGCTGTTCGCACGATCGACTTCGATCCGCACATGAACGCCGAGGACATGGTGGCGGGTCCCATCGCACACCAAGATCACACATTAACCAACTCGCGCGTCTTCTACGCTAGGGGGTAAACATCACAAGCGTCGCCGATAATTTACAGAGTCAACTCTGCTTACCTCTACAAAGTTTGATCTGCTTTCGCAGACCTCATGGCCAAGTTTTTTTCATGTGTGCTTCTTCTCCCCGCGATATAGCGGCACGATCGGCGACCGCGTGCCGCTTTGTCGCCATATACGGAGTGGAGATACAGGCAACATGACTAGCTGCTCCCAGATATGACACCAAACGTGTAACGACGACAAGTCGATCCCGGCAAACCTGAAAAAGAAATTTGCTTCCGCAAGCGTTAGGGAAATGAGGAGTACGAGGAGGAAGAAGCAAAGCGTAGCGAGTTAATCCGTTTAGATTATTGTCTAGGTGACTGCCATGGATGTGGCCTTTCACGTGCGGAGAAGTAATAATTATGTTCCTTCTCACTAACCCGTTAGTTAGGAACTGGACAATATCAACCACCTCGGGCGATCGTTGCCGGCACGTAGCGCCCATCGATGGGCGGCTATAGTTAGTGCCCCCTGGATATGGATTCGCACCGAACTTGGTAGGTATTGTAGTTCTGCAGCATTTAGGCTGTGTTACGCTAATTGAATGTCGCTATTTTATCAGATGGTGGATACATTGGGGGCTGTCAATGTGCACCGCAGCAGCTCAGTTTTTTTTTCTTTTCGATTCAGCAAGTCGGACTTTTTTCGGGGCTGTGATTGGGCAGAAAATCCCCTAATGGAACGAAAAGTCGTTCTGGTCGATCGGCAGCAGCAGTTCTCTTTTATTCTAGCAGTCCAAAGATCCAACAGGGCTGCAATGGCCACGTGCAAGGTGAACGCGTACCGCCGCGTGGAGAAAACCACCGCTGAAGACTCCTGTGATGTCAGCAGTTGCGTGCAGAGCACTCATACGGTATGCCTATCCATTTTACTCGTGTCATTCGGCGCCGAGGACACGTTTGATCGGGTTGTGTGCACCTAGCATTGCTACAATGCGATTCTAAAGACGAAACGCAAGGCCTCAGCGCAAGCAGTCCGAAAGAGAGTCCCCTGGCACAATGACTAAAGATGGGCGCAGCTCTCGCAGTACCTTCTGGCGCGCAGTAAGGCGTGGCAACTGAAACCTTGAGCCGCTGCTGTTCACAGCAAAACTGGGGTGGCCAAAGCTCTCTGCTCGCGATTGGTCAATAACCATTTTGATAAAAAAAATTAGTTGCCGCTGCGGGCATTGATAACCCCTATTGCTCCCCTTTTGTCTGCCTTTTGCAGCTACAGATACCGCTGATACGCTTTGGCACACAATCAGCTAGTACCCCCAGATATGTGCTTAAATCATCTTCAATGAACGGTTGCTTCAACCAAAACTGGCTCGGAAGGCATGGACACACTCTCGACAGACGTCCCAGGTCTCAGCTGGGAGTCTCAGCCACTTCGCTGAGACTGTTGTCACGCTGAAGTCATGACGACAGATGTTGATTATGGATTGGATTGACTCCTGTGAAGTTTAAGTTGTGGTCGATCCGATATCCTGGGTAGACACCATTTGATGTCTGGATGTGCGATATGCTGAGCCAACCTGGTCTCAGCTGAACTCGTTGCGGCTTGGCTGAGAGTCGGTCAGCTTTGGTGATGAAGGCGCTGAAATCTCCAGGTCTCAGCTTGGGTCACTGAGGCTAGCCGGTCTCAGCCGAAGTCAACTGGTATCAGGTCTCATTATTCTGAGCTTGGGTGGACTCAGCTGGAACAGCTGGAATATGTATGTTTTGTCTCCGATGTTTCAGTGGGAAGTGCTTGGGCTCAGCGGACGCTCTGGAGTCTCAATTTGTCGACCTGGGTCTCACATAGTGCAGACACTAACGGGCACTTGTCCCGGGGGTCCCAGTTGGAATTTCGCCTGAGACTATGGGATCTCAGTGTTGCCGATGGGGACACCGTGAATGCACACTGCTGGAGGGTCGCGTTATCAATAAGGACGGACTCATACATCAACCGGGATGGGACCAGCTGTACCCCGATTACGATACACTGTTGGCCAATGAGTCGCCCGGGATCAACCACTCATCACTGGAACGTTGTTGAAGCTTAGCTGAGTCTGTGCCTGATCACACTGGATTTCCATGAGCTCGGTCTTTAATTGACTAAAACACAGATTGAAGGCACACCGCCAGCTCGCAGGATGGCCTTCGCACTCTTTGCGGGTGTTCTCCGAACGGCGCTGTGCACCCCACTGTTTTGGATTTGTAATAATTAAATCAGAATCGAATTTGCCCCGAAGGACGCAAGTGGGAGTGTTTCCTTGTGTAAAAGGGTGCCGAGGACTGGTTTCATCATCGCTCAAGTCCCATATAGACGTTTTGGGTGTGCTTCGGTGTGAGGAGGAGTCTAATTGGTTATTTCATGTTTTTTTTACGTGTTCTGGACGACATTACCTACACGTATTTCATATTTCGGGGAGTACGTGACTCTCCTGATGTTTCGGCGGAGCGGCTGCATGGAGCCTGCGATTGGCTGAAATCTTCAGTATTGTTGCTGGATTTTGCTCATATTTGAGCGTGGTGCGCGGGTGTCCCTGGGTGGTGAGCGAGAACCCAGACTACGGACAAGCTCAAACCGAGACAATTTTCTCGGGGCCACTCTAGGTCTGAGGGGCGATTGAGGACCTGTGGAAGCGGCTCTCAGCTGTAACCGCCGGAGGAAGTGACGAAGCTACGGAGACCATGTCCAAGGTCCCTGAAGAGGTGAACAAGTACGTATGAAGTGTCGTGTTTTGTATCGAAGAAAGCCCGGGCAGATTGAGTCAAGCCTCGTGCAAGCTGAGGCCTGTTGAGTGGGGAGCAGGTTTCATTTGGGGAGTACTGGAGTCATCTGAAGTGGAGAAAAGATTGATTTGGCTGGCTGATGTCTGGGCCCAAAATGTAGCTCTAGGAAGAACCGTCAAGGAATCGCAAGGGAGGTGTACACGCCGCGCCTGACCAAGGATCAGAGCTGGTGTGATGAAGTTGGTCCAAATGCTTTGGTCTCAACCCATCAACGAGTGTCAGAGACCCCCATCGGTCCTAGAATCGAGTGATTTGAGACATTACAAGTACGTTTGGAAACGAGCTCGATAGTGTGCGGCAACGTGAGCATCAGCAACGCGACCCCCCCCCCCCTCTGGATCCCAGAACTGAACAGCGAGGTGACGGGCTTGCGCGTGAGCGCTGCAGGTATGCTGTTGTGATGTGGTGGCGTTCTGGTGTGTGGAGGCTTTGCTTACAACCTGTGGATCCCAGATTTGATGGCGATCCCAGGGTACGATAGTGTGATGAAGGCCTTGTACACTGGGAAAACCAGTGATGTTGCGATGGAGCCTGTAACGGGGTTACACGTACAAGCGGCTGCAAGCCACTTGTGAATTTAACAGATAGGTTATCTGTTAAAAGTTTTGAATACTTCCTCACCTTGGTGTAAGACACACCAATGTATCCATTGAAGTGGACCACCACAATGAGTGGTCCACACATACCCAAAGATCCTATTGGTAGAAAGCAGCATCTTTCTACCAATCAGAGTCATGCATATTAGCGGGGCTCAGACAGCCAGCCGCTGCCAACCCTTTCATAGATGATAAACAGTTTTTAGCAGATTTTAAGAGGATGATCAATTTACAAGCAATACAGTTCTCATTTTACCTAATCTAAGTCACTTGGAATCCGTTCTTATTTAACTTATATTTGTGTATTCAAATATAATTAACCTAAGTAATTACTAAGTACTTACGCTTCCTCATACACGTAGCGCAACGTGTAAGCTAACGTAGTGAGTCAAGTTAGACCCACTACACCTGGTAGCACTTTGTAGTCCGTCCAACGACCGACTGCTTGACGTTCGTACGCGCTGTACGAACGCGGAGCCGAGAACCACATGAGCACGGAGGTGCCCATGGAGAGCTCCAACACGCCTGCAACGCATGTTGCACGCGCGGACTGCCCCCACCTGTCAGATCCAGAGTGGGATGCCCTCCAACGACTGTCAACAGTCATTGGAGAAGCGGCGATAGCCACGATGCTGCGTACGCTATCGCCGACGGAGCAACATGGTGTTGCTCTGGGATTCATCGTGAAGGAGCAGCGTGACGCTGCTTCCTCAGTGACGGCGTCGTCAGGGACGACACCGCGTGCTCAACCATTAAAGTTGAGCGTAAACAATTACGTGGGAAGAGAGGGCGAGCCTCTCCTCCGATGGCTTGTCGAACTCGACACAGCCATAGCGGCTCGACGCATCGTCGACCCGCTGTCGAAGGTCGAGTTCGCCATGTCCTACCTTGGCGGACGAGCGAGGAGTTGGGCGTATGGACGCCGACTCTCCGATCCTACGTGCTTCAGCACGTACGAAGTGTTCAACGAGGAGCTCAAACAAGCGTTTGAGCCCCCGCAAAACGAGTTCCGGTCGAGGGCGGAGTTCCTCGACCTTCAGCAGGGTAAGCATGACGTCCATGCTTACGCGCAGCGCGCACGATACTTGGTATCAAATATCGTGACTAACCCGATTGACGAGGCGACCAAGGTCGTCACGTTCATGAAAGGACTTAGAGATGGGCCCGTGAAGACCTATCTCTTCCGAGAGTACCCGAGTACTCTCGAAGCTGCAATTACTCTTGCCATGCAAGATGAGTTTAGCCTGCGGCAGGCTAAACTCCATGTAAACGTACCGAGGCTGCAACCGCGCCCGGTAGCGAGGCCGGGAGGTCCGGAACCAATGGACCTCTCGAACGCAACAACTGCTGGTTACCAGCAGCAGGGAGGTAACGTGCGATGCTTCCGCTGCGGAAGGATCGGTCACTTTGCACGGGAGTGCACAGCTCCCATGCCCCCTGGAGGTGGCCGTCGTGGCGATGCTAGGCATCGCCACGGACCAACAAAAAACGCGAACATCCAGTAGGCGCGGGGCGCCCTACTGCTAATGCAGTCGCGCGTGCCGACATCGGGCACGCGACACTGAGGACTGCAGCCCCCAGTGAGACCAGCTCTCACTGTAAGAAACAAGATGACAGGCCGAACCTAGTCATCTTGAAGGTTTACTCGAAGAGAGCGAGTGACTCTCTTCGAGCTTTGGTAGATTCAGGCGCGTCGAACAACTTTCTTCGACTACGAAGCCTGCCGAGACTTGACTTCGAGGAGGTAAATGTACCTCGAAGTCTTCTGGAGGTACGACTGGCAACAGGTGCCATCGTGAAGACCGAGAAGCGCGTCGTGAACGTGCGCTTCTCGTACAAACAACGAGTGTTTGTGGAACACTTTATCGTCCTGGACCTGGACGATAAGTTCGACGTTGTTATGGGCATGCCGTGGCTTGCACGGCATGATCCGGTGATAGACTGGAAGAAGCGCACGCTCGTGCGCTTCGGACGCGACAGCGGAACAGAGAGCGATGGCCCTGTTACCGCAGCGCACGCACCAGCAGGTGCGCGCGGCTCACCAGTCGAGACAGCGCTTAATGCTGCTGTCCCGGAGTTCCCAAGAAGTGCGCGAGGGCGCGCACAAGTGAGACCAATGTCGGCAATGCTGCCGACGTCGGAAGAAAAAGATGTGCTGGTTCCGGGAACCAACACCCACGTTCAAGCGTGTAAGGAACAGTCCCTGACCCGAAGCGGTCAGGTCGACAACGACGCGTCGGCTCCGGGAGCCGACGCACCCTCGGTCATGAGGAGCTCCGCCAATGAATGGCGTCGAGGTGACAAAGGCGTGTCAACTCCGGGAGTTGACGCTGCAAACAGTGCGGACGGTTGCAAACGTACCGCACTGACGCAATTTGCATGCTGTCGTGCAGCCGGGCTGCACGATGAAGCGCCATGTGATCAAGCAGGGCTTGATATCGCGCGCCCGCAGACAGGGTCTGCCGACGAAGGAACACATTACCGTGCAGCCGGGCTGCACGAAGGAAAATGCGGTCAAGTCGGGCTTGATACCGCGCGCCCGTAGACGGTCTGCCGGCGAAGGGACACATTACCGTGCAGCCGGGCTGCACGATGGAAAATGCGGTCAAGCCGGGCTTGATACCGCGCGCCCGCGGACAGGGTCCGCCGGCGAACAACTGTCCACGGCCGGGCCTGGACCAGAAGAACAACTGTGCGGAGCCGGGCTCCGCACAACAAGAAGACGGCGCAAGCGGAAAACGCTGCGCAAGTCTCGGTCCGCGACCGAGACGCAACAAGAGCAGTCAGCTGGTCAGACTGAGGCGGTGACGTCGAATGTCAAGACGCTAAGCGTCTTGACGCGCACCGATACTGGATTCCAGTATCGTGAGATGGAACTCACTAGTCCTCCGACGACGGCGTCGGAGTTGACTTCGCTTCCAGCCATGAGCTGGAAGCGCTTCACGCGCGACTTGCACGATGGACGCATCGAGCAGGTCTGCGTTCTTTCGAACAGCTAAAGAGCGAAGAGCTGAGGCAGCTCTTCATGGGAAGTACCGCTGAGAGTGAAGACACTCTCAGTGCGAAGACGAAGCGAGAGCGCTTCGAGGAACAAGGCTGGGACTCGCTGAAGTCGAGTCCCTATTACGAGCTTTTGAGGGAGTACCAAGACGTACTCCCGGAAGAGATTCCTGCGGAACTTCCGCAGGATAAGGGCATTCAGCACGAGATTGATCTCGTGCCGGGCACGAAGTACTGTGTCACGCGGCAGTGGCCACTGCCACGAGAGCAAGTAAAAGCAATCGACGACTTCTTTGAAAGTCGTCGCAAAACTGGTCAAGTGCGGTAGTCAAAGTCCCCGCACAGTGCTCCGACGTTCTGTGTCAACAAGCCACAGGGCGGATGGCGCATCATTCATGCCTACAACAAGCTGAACGATGCGACGGTACCGGCACAGACACCGATACCACGAAAAGATGTCATCATCGATTCGATGGCCGGGAGCACCGTTTACAGTGCTCTCGACTTACGAGATGGATTCTATCAGATCCTAATGCGTGAGAGCGATATCCCTCTCACGGCAGTGAGCACGCCAAGTGGCATGCTCTGGGAATGGCTGGTAATGCCGCAGGGGCTTAAGAATGCCCCTGCGACTTTCAACAGGTGCGTGACGCACTTGTTGCGCTCGGTGCGCGACTTCGCGCCGAGCTATTTCGATGATGTATTCATCCACAGCCGGGCTGTGGACGGGAAGTCCGATGTAGAGATGCACAGGGTGCGTCTCCGGCGGCTACTTGAGCTTATGCGAAAGCATAAGCTCTACGCGAACCTGAAGAAGTGTATCTTCGGGGCGAGCGAGATACCCGTCCTCGGGTGTCTCGTAGGGAAGAATGGTGTTCGCCCTGACCCGGAAAAGGTCAGGGTGATCAATGAATGGCCAACGCCTTCAAGTGTCAAGGAACTGAGGCAGTTCCTTGGCTTGGCCACGTACCTGTGCAAGTACGTGGAGGACTATGCGGGCAAGATCCGCCCGCTGTCACAGCTTCTTAAGAAAGAAGCTGTGTGGAATTGGAAACCCGATTGCCAAAAGGCATTCGATGCAGTCAAGCGGGGCTTGACTGAGGCGCCGATCTTGGCAGTGGCTGACCAAGATCGCCCATTTCACGTAGTGTGTGACGCATCCGATTTCGCGATCGGATGCGCGTTGATGCAGCACGATCACGAGGGCCGTGATCGTGTCGTCTACTACCAATCGCGTCAGCTGAAGCCAGCTGAGCGCAACTATCCGGTGCATGACAACGAACGCCTTGCCATGAAATATGCACTCGCAAAGTTCCGAGTGTATTTGCTTGGGAGTATCCCATTTGTGGTCTACACCGACCATGCATCACTGCGCACGGCAGTGAAGTCGCCACACATATCACAAAGAATGGCGAGATGGTTCTCATTCTTTGCGGAGTATAACTTCCGGGTCGAATACAAACCCGGAAGATTGAATGTAGGGGCCGACGCGTTATCACGTCGGCCGTACTATGCAGAAGCTGCTGACGTCCCTGCCATTGACGCCATGCGACCGAGCAAACCCACAGTGTCTCTGTTGGCCGACGTGAAGGTCGCCTACGCGCACGACGCGGACACGAAACTCTGGCTGGCCTATGGCACAGCGCCTTCTGACAAGTCTCGTCAGAAGCTACCACAACATCTTCGTGCGTGCACATCGCTATCGAGTGCACGACGGATTACTGCTTTACAATGCAGTCGACGACAACGCGGACCGCGTTGTCGTGCCAAATGACCATGACCTGCGACTCAGGATCATGTACGAGTATCCCGATGCCCCGACTGCGGGACATCTCGGACGTGAGAAGACATACGTCCTTCTCACGCGCGACTTCTACTGGCACCACCAGTACATGTGGGTGCGCAAGTACGTCCGTGCTTGCGAGGTATGCCAACGCGTAAAGCCTGCGCCGTTCGCGCAGGCTCCTTTACAATCACTACCGACTCCGTCGGAGTGTTGGAAGTCCATGTCTTTGGACTTCATCTTTGGTCTTCCCCCGGATAGCGGAGGGAACACCGGTGTTGTGGTCTTTGTAGACCGTTTCAGCAAGATGGTACATCTTGCTGCGGTGCCAGCAGAAGTAACCGCGAAGCAGACGGCCCGTCTATTCGTCGACATGGTGTTCAAACACCATGGCATGCCGACCGACATCGTGTCGGACAGAGACCCGCGCTTCACAGCGCATCTGTGGCAAGAAGTGTTTACACTTCTTGGGAGCCAGCTTTCCATGTCGACTGCGGATCATCCGCAGACGGACGGTCAAACCGAGCGCGTGAATCGCGTGCTCGTCGATATGTTGAAGAGCTACGCCCACTCGTTCCAATACTGGAGCGAGTGCTTATCGATGGGAGAGTTTGCCATCAATAACTCAGTGCATGCCTCGACCGGGCATACACCGTTTTATGTGAATGCCATACGGCATCCCCGTCTGCCGAGTTTACTCGGAGTGGTGGCTCCCCCCTTTAAGTGGGGAGGATCTACGACTGCAACACAGCAGTCGCAAAAGCCGCTGACACCTTCGCAGTGTCAGCCGCGACAACAAGGAACAAGACAACCAGGTCTGCGCCCCGCGCAGACCTTGGCAGAAGAACCAAGGGTTAGCGCAGGGCGCCGACCCCAGAACGAAGAAAACGAGTCTGTGCAGAGCACAGGCTTCACAAGGAACAAAGACCACGGTCTGCGCAGGGCGCAGACACCGCGAAACCACGCAAGAGGCCGGGCCTCTTGCGGAGAGCAACTGAACGATTCAGCTCGGATGCGATTGACTTCACCAAAAAGACAAGCCGTAATTCGGTTTGTCCAGGACAAGATTGCAGCTTCTGTTGATCAACAGAAGCTGAACACCGATAATATTGTCAAGGGCAACACAAATGAATTCAAAGTGGATTCATTGGTTTTGTTATCTACTCAAAACCTGCCTAAACATGCAGTATCGGATTTCGGAGCAAGCAAGCTTGCTCCGCGCTTCGTCGGGCCATTCACGGTGATGGCACGGCACTGCAACGCATACACGCTAGACATACCGTCTAGAATGCGGCTCCACCCGACCTTTTACGTCGGACGGCTGAAGCCATACCTGCAGCACGAGCCTTCTAGTTCGGCTGACCCGAAGCCTCGGCAGGAGCCGAGGCAGAAGCAGAAGCCTTGGCCTCGGCGACGAGCAGCCTCTCCTCCAGCGCGCGGACGCGCTGGAGCAACCCTCATCCGGGTCCACAACTCGACCTGGATATTCGAGGCGGTCTGCGATACCGCCGCGACTTAGCCTTCTGGTTCGCCAGCTCCTGTTTCAGGGCAGCGAACTCAGCGCCCTACAGACGCTCCACGGCGGTCACCTGGTCGTGGAGAGGCGCATACTGATCAGCCCGGGGCTGATCATACCCGGGGCGTGTTCCCACCCCCGCCACCGCCGATCCGTGACGCCCGCGGCTCAACCCGCTGGATTGTTGAGCGGATTGTTGACCATAGTATCCCGAAAACGAACCCTCAAGGGGCTCGTTTTCGTATTCGTTGGAGAGGATTTCCTCCCCATCGAGATACATAGAGCCGCGGAACGTCTTGCTGGAGGACGTTCCGGAAATGGTGAGGGCGTACGAAGAGCAGTACGCGCTGGCGCAGCGGAAGTAATACGAGCGCTGCGATCATCGCTAGCGCCCGAACCCTCACGTGCTAAGAACTTAGCACGGAGCTCTTTGAGACTCTCGGGCACACGGAATGATGTGTACCCGTTCAGTTCGCGGTCGCTCAAGCGGACCGCGCCTGGAAAGCACTTCGTGCACTGAAAGCCCTCGGGCACAGCGCACGGCACATTTGCCTCCTCAGCAGCAACATGAAGTTGCTCCAGCTTTCCACGCTTCGAGTACGTCTCGAAGCGATCACGCGCTTGCTTAATCCGATCACGGTAAGCACTCGGCTTCATGTTGAAGTTCTCAACAAAAGCATTCCAACTTTGACAAAGTGCCTGCCATTCGGGCACTTTGCTGCGAGAAGAGGTCTTCTTGCTTTGAAACCATCGGAGCTCATGAAAGAGTCCGATGTAGTAGTCGCGCCTTTGATGCGTTTCCGCACCAAAGTGCAGCTCGGCAGCCACAGCGTCATCTTTGATGGCGCTGCATACGTACAGCGGCACCTCATTCGGAGGTACCGAGTTCCCATACCGGTCCGCGATCTCGGACGCGGACGGCATCCATGGATCGCGCGCTGCAGGTGTAGCGCGCGGAGAGCCTCGAGCTTTGAGATCACGCGCTGCAGCAGCAGCGCGCGGAGTACTGAGAGCCCCAGCGGAAGCGAGTGGGGTATCGCTCTCAGTACGCGAACGCTTCGAACTCGAAGCGTCCGATTCGTCCCCTTCACGAGGACGAACGTTCTTTGCGTGAGGGTCGAGCGACTCGCTCGGCACTGAGTCTTTGCGCTTTGAGGGCGAGTCTTCCTCGCCCTCCGTATCTTCATCGTCGTCGTCGAAGTCGACGACGTCGCCGTACTTCGCCTTCTGGCGTTCGAAGTAGTCGTCGATGGAGAGATGACTCCCCACCGACTTTGAGGCCTTCTTCTCTTGAGGCACGCTCATCGTTGAATGAGCGCGGGTTTCTTCTCCAAACGCGGAGAATTGACGAATGGTCAATTCCGAAGATTGACGTGCGGAGACCCCGCGCGTCTAACCTTAAGGGGGGGATGGTGTAACGGGGTTACACGTACAAGTGACTGCAAGCCACTTGTGAATTTAACAGATAGGTTATCTGTTAAAAGTTTTGGATACTTCCTCACCTTGGTGTAAGACACACCAATGGATACATTGAAGTGGGCCACCACAATGAGTGGTCCACACATACCCAAAGATCCTATTGGTAGAAAGCAGCATCTTTCTACCAATCAGAGACGTGCATATTGGCGGGGCTCTGACAGCCAGCCGCTGTCAACCCTTTCATAGATGATAAACAGTTTTTAGCAGATTTTAAGAGGAAGATCAATTTACAAGCAATACAGTTCTCATTTTACGTAATCTAAGTCACTTGGAATCCCTTCTTATTTAACTTATATTTGTGTATTCAAATATAATTACCTAAGTAATTACTAAGTACTTACGCTTCCTCATACACGTAGCGCAACGTGTAAGCTAAAGTAGTGAGTCAAGTTAGACCCACTACAGAGCCACGTCGTCGTGGGAGTGTATTCTGTGAGCTCAAGTATCTGCAAGTCCATTCGGATCCCAGGATTGTATGATTATCCCAGTGTAGCTTTCGCATCCCAGCGTGGTCGCTCGGATCTATGGGTATGAATGCCGTTTGGCGGATTTCAGATCAGCTTGGTCGATTCCAGTATTGCCACACATGTCCCAGCGTGGTCACTCGGATCTCGGAGTGCGGTGTGGGTTTGAGCATGGCTTGGCGGATCCCAGATCAACGTGGTTGATCGCGGCATTGCGCGCCCGATCCCAGATCGTCATGAACCTATGCGACCTGAATTGGGTCGGCGTCGCGGGTCCCAGTGTCGATGGTAGATCCCAGGACGCGATTTCCGAACTCCAGGACTTGTGGTGTGGGTCACTCTAACTTGGTAGAGACTTCGTGTGAATGATATCTTTGACGAAGGAACGGTTGGCGAATCACTCTCTGTCGAAGGGACGATGTAGGTACAACGCAGGGGAGGCGCACCTCGCAAGATTCGATGACCTCACTACGGCCAGCCTATCAGGTCGCCGGATCTGGGTGACAGCGCTCAGCGCCGAACTCAGGTCCTGGCTTTTGACCAATCTTGGGACGATGAGACGCACGTCAGAGTGAGACGCCCACGCTCCCCGTCTTTTTGTCAATCCCGGGATGGGTGGAACATTGCTTTTGGCCAATCGCGGGGTTGATGGGAAGACCTGTGATTGGAAGCGTAGTCAGTCACTTCACTTTGTAGCTATTTGATGCGGAGCGGCTCCCTGGCGCCGGTAGGTTTCCGTTTGCAGATGTTAATTATAATCGGAGTTCGATTTGCCCCCAAGGACGTAAGAGATTGCTGCGGATTCGCAACTGGCTTGAGCGGCACAAGGACAAAGGGGGCGCTGGTGTAAATACTCACTCCAAAAAACTTCAAGTTCGTCAATTAAGCCATTTTCGAGTTTGCTTCGTTATTAGCTAGGTTGATGTGCGCCCCCCACTCTTCGGTTGACTGGTTTCGGTTCGGTTGCTGGTGGTACTTCATATTTCCGGTCGAATGTGATCGGCTCTGAGACTTCGGCAGAGCAGCGCCTCGCGATAGTGGTTCGAGAGCGTTAATGGAAAATCCGTATGGCTTCGATCCCAGGATAGAGATTCCGAGGTCCGCTTTGTTTTGCCCAAGTCGGCGTGGTGTGCGGTTGCCCCCAGAATGCAGACGCAGAGCTCTGGGATTGGCCCATCCCGGGTCAACTTTCTCTGGCCCCTTCGGATCAAGGAGCGAGTGCAGATCCCGTACGCGGTGCCCAGGCTGACCGCCCGGAGGAAGTGGAGTGACTGGGTCGACTCGAAGGCGGAGTCGCGGGGAAAATGGTGGTTGTTTAGACCCGAGCCCAGGATCTGAGAAGAAGTGGACAACGGTTTGTGTGGAGAGTGAAGTTTGTATATTTAAGGGGAAAACCGGGGGCATTTGGACACGTGCAAACTGGGATCTGCTGGGACAGGGGCAAGCTTTGCTCAAGTGGATTTGGAGATACCTGGGATCAAGCAGCAACTTGCGTCGCCGACCCACGTCAGGGCCCACAGCGTAGCTCCCGTCAAGAACCACCAAAGTGATTACAAGCGAGGGCACACACGCCCTCCCGATGCAGTCTGAGCGTCGAGTGATTCCGGGATCAAGGGTTGGGTTCTGGAATTATTGCGTTTTTAACCTGGGATTTTAGAATCCTACTTTGCGATTTCTGGAAGGCGCGTCACCACACTGGGAAGTTTCACCCGAGTCGTTGTTGGTTTCAACTGAGGTATTTCAGCTGAGATCCCAAGATGCTGAGCCTTCTGTGCTCTAACCCGACATTCGATGGTCTACGTTTGCTCAAGATTCGATCTGGAAGCTGATAATTTACTCTCACGCGCCACACACATCCAGATATCCAATGATGTATACCCGGAACAGCTGAGCTCAGCGTAGCTCAGCGGGGCGACTACAACTCAAACTTCACAGGAGTCAATCCGTAATAAGCATCTGTCATCATAACTTCAGCGTCACAACAGTCTCAGCGAAGTGGCTGAGATTCCCAGCTGAGACCTGGGACTTCAGTCGAGAGTGTTTCCATGCCTTCCGAGCCGGTTCTGGTTGAAGCAACGATTCATTGAAGCCAGTTGTTCCCCCATCAACCAAGGGCCGTGCGTGAGACATAGCGTGCGTTGTCGACAGGATGATGACGGATTCGCCGGAAATATCCGAGCGAGCCTCGTCACAACCGTCCCTTATGAGGACCGAGTCCAAAGAGCTCAGTCACGATTTGGGCTCAGCCCTAAAAAAAAAGGAATGTCGTCAATCGCCTCATCCCGCCCTCGTCGGATCTTGCCGAATCAGTGGTCTGTCTTGCGGGGCCACTTCGAAATTGCAACACTGAACGAGCACAACGTCTCCGCCGCCGCCATATTGCGCAAACGCACCTACCGGGAAGCTTTACAGGGGGCTATTCGCCACTGGCATTCTTTTCGAGCACGGGAGGTGACCGCAGCGGGCAGCAGGGAGCTGCGGCTCCTACGACCAGCTCATACCTTCCTGCGACATCCACTTCTACTCAAGCGACATCCAGCAAGCCTATAACGCGTGGCAGCCACGGCAGAAGCATCCTCGCGCCCGACAGCGCCTCCGTGGCGCCCCGTAGCAGCACCTCCACGTTATCGACCGGCACGACGACGACCACAATCCTCGTTACATCCTCAAGCACGACGGCGGCCCCTGCAAGCGGCCTATGCGGCATCCCACGAGCTGCCGGCGGCCACCAGTACGCCACTGGCAGCTCCTGGGGTGTGTGGTGTGTGTGTGTGTGTGTGGGGGGGGGGGGGGGGGGGGGGGGCAGTTCACGACGGGGGCGGCAAGTGGCTACGCGCGAACCGGGCCATCTTTCATCCGGCCGGACCCCTCTATTACCGCGATGTCCTTACCCGTTGCCACAACGACGACAGTGCCCGCATCGATCCATCATATTAATCGCCTTGCACTGGTAAGTCTTGTCAGTCTTGGGATCGTCGTCGGAGTCTGAGGAAACGAACCCGAAGATGGAGTCGTGTTAGCTGGGCGGAGACCCCGGGTTTGGATGGATAGGCAGGAGCCTCAGCTTTCGTGTACGTGGTCCAAAGTGGGATCCAGAATCTGCTTTAGCGCTGGTTTGTAGTAGCTGTTTGGGACGTACGAAGTCCGTGGCGTCCGGTCCAAGCCCTCCCAGTAAAGGGCCGAGACCTACATGCCCACCAAGGTACGCTTGCCGAACCGGTCGTGGAGCATCTGGCGCTCGCAGATTTCAGCGACGGCATTCCAGAACGTGAGCCCGTTTGCATCAGCTGTCGGACACCGGCACGCAGGTCCTCCCATTGGTATAGCCTCGGAACGCGGCTGAGAGCCTTGGCTTCAGTGACCCGTGACGGAGACTCCTTCAGCGCCAGAACCTTCTGAGGCTTGAACAACTTCGGCGACTGGTCCAACTTGAGCCGGTCGACGTACAGCAACACTCGAGTGGAGCTTGAGTACTTGGAGCTGAGTGGGTTAAGTCAATCGTGGATTGACCAGCTGAGCCAGCTCCTTTGTCCGCCGAAGTGCCAGCTTTCTGGGACCCTGGTGGAGATGGAGCCCTGTGCAACGGCAATCTTAGCAGTTTGCGACTCACTTTGCTTGTCGAGGTTGACGGCGGCTGAGGCCCGCCGAGTGGCGTCCGCTTGGATCCAGCCTTGGTCTGCTGAGTGCTGCTCGGCTGGATAGCGTTGGGTACCGCTGCTATGCTTTCTTGCTATACATAAGGGCCACAGGCGTCTGAGTCCTCATCGCGAGCTGAGATCTGAAGCGATGTGCGGGACTGGGCTGGAACAGAACACCCTCTCTGGTAAATGTGAAACAGTTCGAGCAAGCGCTTCCGGTGGCCGCTGAGGTTGGCGTTACCAGCCACGAAGTCCATCAAACCCTCAGCCGAGAGTTGCTTCACGACCGCGAGCCGGGCTTCAAGTTCAGCAATCCGCATGTCGCGAAGATCCTGTACGCGTTGGAGCCCAACCACCTCAGAGGTCGATTCCACGGGCGGATCCTGCAAGTCGGACATCTCGGTGCTGGGGCGCCCTGTGACATCTCGGAGCGCGTCGTTCCGAGCTTGGAACTTGTCCGGTGAGGAAGAGCCTGAAGCCGAATCCTGGAGGTTCAATATTTACTCAGCATGAGCAGCTTCCAAACCTTTGGCGCAGTGCGGAGCCGGGTAAACCAGCCTAACCAAGCTGAACATCCCTGAGCCTGCGGAGGATGACGGCGTCATCGAGAAACCTCCGTGTGGTGGCTGGTTCCAGTACGGGATCAAGGTCCAAGAGCTGCACCAGCAAACCTTCGGGTTTCCGCGATACTTGCCCGTCAAGTCCATGATGAAAAACCCGCACCTACGCTGGAGGGCGCTCGACTACGGGCGACTCCTGCTGACCGGCCCGTGGGGCGAGATGTGGAAGGGCCGGATCCGCTCGCTCATCTTTTCCAGTATGGCGACATGAAGTCCGGCATGGTTCAAGTGCTGACGGTCATCGCCAATTTCGTGAGTCGCTGGAGACGCTAGTGTTGGGGAGCGGCTGCACGGGGTTACGATGGATTCCAGTTATGACTACCAGGTTTCAGCTGAGATGTACTATAATCGCAAGGAGCGGGGTTTCGAGTATGACACCAAGCGGAAGGAGGTGATGACCAGCCTGGAAAAGATCGACGGCTACGATGATAAGATCCGGTACGACCCAGACTTCTGGGTGGTTCCTCGAGACCCATTACGCGTGATCCCGAGCTCAGTTGTTCGCTTCCGTATCAGGTGGTCAGGCTCGAAGATGTGCTCGCGGTCATCCGCTGAGCCTCCGGCCAAGTTTCTTCGCATGCGATTAGTGAGTTCAGTCGTAGTTAATTATTTACAACTCCATGTATTTTCATCACTTGTTCAGAGCTTTAGTTTTCATCTACTGAGCCTTCACCGCATATTCCACAGTCCTTCCTGGGCCGGCGACTTCACTCCATTCCGAAACGACACATTCCACTATCCATAGTCATATTGTAAAATAAATCAAAACTTGAGCATCCATGCAGAGACATCACGCACATACACTGTTCAGCCGAGACTAACCTATTGAGCTTCAGGCTCAGGCAACTCTACTCAGGTTTTCATAGCTCTGAGCCGTGCGTGTGCTTTAGCGCCCTTGTTAAACTCATAAAGAAGCGCTCCTCAATTCAACTGAGCCATGGGTAAACATTCTAGCTCAGAGTAGCCTTTCCCCTTCACCATGTACTCCCGGACCCGTCTGGAGGTCCGGGTTCGCTTCACCCAGCGAACATTTCGGATGCTCTCAACCTCATATTCATTCTGAGCCTCATCTGGGCCACCCACGACTTCGAATTGCAGAATCAAAGTCATTTTCCTCAGCGACGTTCACATCTTCAGTTGGGCGATCGGGGAACAGTGCCCTAGGCTTTAATTGGCTTATATGAATCCAGGGGTACAGCTTATAGCCTAAGCCCTCGATCTGAAGCTCGCAGCGGAAGTCGTCTGAGGTCTCCATGATTCTGAACGGACCATGCCACAGGTGAGCCAATTTCTTCGTCAGTCCAGGTTGAACTCGAGCCATGTGTAATCAAACCGCGTCCCCAACCTCAAATCTTTTTTTAGCATCTCCGACAAATCCCGTCGTAGTTTAGTCTGAGCTTCTGAGCGTTTCGCTTTAGCCTGAGCTTGTTAATCCTTATCCCAAGTCTGAGCGTATTCATACTACTTCGGCGCCATTCATAAGCTGTCTTGTGATCTAGCCCAACTCTCTGAGGTCCAATCATGGATGATACTGTACTCTGGAGGTACCAGCCATGCCCCAGATAAAACGGGGTATCCAGACGGGTGGCATCAAAGGATGTGTTCAAGCCCACAGCAACTTCTCAACCTGGTCATCCCAATCGCTCTGATCTGGCTCAGCCACGTAAGATCGGACAGTTCGAATCATAGTCTGAACGGACCGTCCCTTGGGCTGAGGCCTGTACGCCAGCGTAGCTCTCTGTCGGCTTCCCAACGTGTCTCTGACTCTCGCGAATACCTCGTCCATGTATCTAGGGCTCGGTCATGCGTATCAGATCACTGGTACCTATCCGCTGAAACACCCGATCCATGCAGGCCTCAGCTACCTCTTGAGCTGTGGCAGAGACCATTGGCTTACGGATCACATAGCCTGAGTACAGGCACTGAAATAGCAATAGGAACACATTGCCACGATCAGACTTTGGTCGATTCGCACAAAACAAGGTCCATTGAGACCGCCTGAAACAGCCGAGTCGCCAGGATATTTCTTGGTGACGGCCCAGGGTTGGGCTGGGCTCCTTTGGCCGTGGCGCAATCAACAAATTCTTTGGCAAAGTGCTCCACGTCAGTGTGAATTCCAGACCACTAATACTCTTGGCGCAACAGCTCAAACGTCCGAGTGATTCCCTGATGAGCACCCTGGAAGTCTTTATGACTCTGGCGCAACAGGTCAGTCCAGGGCGAACTTGGCACCACTAGTCTCAGTCTATTGGCTGCATTCCGAAGTCGACTTGGCGTAGCTCGGTCAGGTTATACAAGACTCCACGAGGGTCTAGCACAAACAGATTAGCTTTTTTTGCCACATACTCAGCTTCAGCGGAAGATAACCCCGTCAGATCTCCACTCAAATAGTCTCGGAGTCTTCGGATGCACGGCTCAGCTTCCTGCTGGGCTCAGCTTCGTCGCCACCTTTCGGCAATTGCTCAGGTCGGTGCCGTAGCCTCAGGCGAGAAGCGGTTCACAGATTGCTCGGCTCTCACCTGAGAATTGTCTTCAGCAGCTAAGCCAGAATTATCGCTTTTGGTTTCAGCTGCAATTTCGTCAGCCCGGGAACGGCTTCTCGTGACAACAAACAAATATCTTGGGTGCAGGCGACAAAGGCTCGGCTACTTCAGTTAGCACCATAGGCTCAGCGACAACATATCCAGGATCCTTGATTGAGCTTCGGCTCAAGCTGTTGATCCTCAGACTTGTGTTCTTTGACCAACTTCTCAGGAATACGATTCAGCTGTTTCAGCTGAGCCAGTTCAACTGAGTCATCAATTGTTACAGAATGTCGAGCAGCTAAAGTCTTCGACGTCAGGTAGTCGGCTGCCGCGTTGATCTCGCGCTTGTCATGAACCAGCTTGACTGATCTGAACTTTGGACGCAGAACCTCTTTTCGCTGAGCAATATCTGAAATCTCGGACTCAGGCACTGGATGAGACCCTGCGTCTTTTGTATTGAAATATGAGAATCGCCACCAATTACCAACTCTGAAATCCCTCTAGCCAAGACCATCTTCACGCCTTAATCAACCCATGGAACTAAGTCTCGTTTACCGTAGTATTCACAAAATGAAAAGCACAAGCTTCAACCGCATCCCAAGATCGTAACTTCCACAGGATACATCCCACTGAGCCTCGACGATCTGATAGCTTGGCTGCTCTATCCAAACTAATCGATCCCCGTGGGCTAGTGGTCAAACCCTGACGCAGGGACCAGGAGGTACCGGGATCGATCCCCGCCGAGTGCGGGACTTTCCACGGAGGCCGCAGATAGGCAATATCTTGGACGAGCAGCCACTCCGTGGAGTGGTCCGCCCTGCCAACCCGCACCCCGGTGTAGGATTGTTGGATGGGCTGGAGGCCCCAAGTGCCGAAAAATGCCCCATAGTGTAATGAGGGGTATCAGAACCCGGTCCCGAAATGGGTCGGATAGCCACAGGCATCCCCACCAGAGCAAACCTCAAGCCTGGTGTGTGGGTTCTGGTGGCCTAAATCTCTATCCAAACTAAGCGGCCAGCTTTCGCAACTGGCTTCGAGTATCTCAAGACTGATGGGAGGAGCTCGGATGACACGTCTCTTGGCCAGGATTAGATTCTAGCTATTTGGTCCAGCGGATCACGGGGGGTAATCCCAGCTCCCATAATCGCCGCCAACCGTCCTCATCTCGTTGGATGTTGTGGATTTCCAAAGTCCAAGGCGCTAGGCGCGTCGCCCATTGCTCGCAGCGTTCCTCAAGTTGTGAGGTCGGGTTTTGACTGCGGAGCAAGGGCGCCAGGCCGAGATTTAACGGCTTTGACGTTTTGGAGAATAGGGACTGAGGTCTCCTATTGGCTACTCACATTTACCACGCCTGAGTGACAGGAAGCTAGTTTGTGACTGCGGGGCTGGGCGGGTACTAATAATCCCTGCCAATCTCTCCAGATAATCATAGTGGATGCACCTCTTGCCTCTTATTAGGAATCCGGACTTAAGATGAAGGCTCGTCTGGTTGTAGGATCAGACCGAACGCTCGGTCTATATTAGATATTTGTATAGACATTAGGGATTAGTTATAGTCGAGGACTTACCGCCTCTAACTATTAAATCAGAGCAGAATAAGCCACCAGGGTCAAGTCCGTCTACGGTAAGTCTAGCTAGCTTAGTCTACGGTATGTCTAGCTAGCTTAGCTGTAGGATCTGGATACTCTCGGTCGACGCGGGGTGTAGTGGGTCTAACTTGACTCACTACTTTAGCTTACACGTCGCGCTACGTGTATGAGGAAGCGTAAGTACTTAGTAATTACTTAGGTAATTATATTTGAATACACAAATATAATTTAAATCAGAAAGACTCCAAGTAGCTAGTTTAAGGCAAAATGAGAACTGTATTGTTTGTAAATTTATCTTCCTCCTAAATTTGCTAAAAACTGTTTATCATCTATGAAAGGGTTGACAGCGGCTGGCTGTCAGAGCCCCGCCAATATGCACGTCTCTGATTGGTAGAAAGATGCTGCTTTCTACCAATAGGATCTTTGGGTATGTGTGGACCACTCATTGTGGTGGCCCACTTCAATGTATCCATTGGTGTGTCTTACACCAAGGTGAGGAAGTATCCAAAACTTTTAACAGATAACCTATCTGTTAAATTCACAAGTGGCTTGCAGTCACTTGTACGTGTAACCCCGTTACACCATCCCCCATTAAGTTTAGACGCGCGGGGTCTCCGCACGTCAATCTTCGGAATTGACCATTCGTCAATTCTCCGCGTTTGGAGAAGAAACCCGCGCTCATTCAACGATGAGCGTGCCTCAAGAGAAGAAGGCCTCAAAGTCGGTGGGGAGTCATCTCTCCATCGACGACTACTTCGAACGCCAGAAGGCGAAGTACGGCGACGTCGTCGACTTCGACGACGACGATGAAGATACGGAGGGCGAGGAAGACTCGCCCTCAAAGCGCAAAGACTCAGTGCCGAGCGAGTCGCTCGACCCTCACGCAAAGAACGTTCGTCCTCGTGAAGGGGACGAATCGGACGCTTCGAGTTCGAAGCGTTCGCGTACTGAGAGCGATACCCCACTCGCTTCCGCTGGGGCTCTCAGTACTCCGCGCGCTGCTGCTGCAGCGCGTGATCTCAAAGCTCGAGGCTCTCCGCGCGCTACACCTGCAGCGCGCGATCCATGGATGCCGTCCGCGTCCGAGATCGCGGACCGGTATGGGAACTCGGTACCTCCGAATGAGGTGCCGCTGTACGTATGCAGCGCCATCAAAGATGACGCTGTGGCTGCCGAGCTGCACTTTGGTGCGGAAACGCATCAAAGGCGCGACTACTACATCGGACTCTTTCATGAGCTCCGATGGTTTCAAAGCAAGAAGACCTCTTCTCGCAGCAAAGTGCCCGAATGGCAGGCACTTTGTCAAAGTTGGAATGCTTTTGTTGAGAACTTCAACATGAAGCCGAGTGCTTACCGTGATCGGATTAAGCAAGCGCGTGATCGCTTCGAGACGTACTCGAAGCGTGGAAAGCTGGAGCAACTTCATGGTGCTGCTGAGGAGGCAAATGTGCCGTGCGCTGTGCCCGAGGGCTTTCAGTGCACGAAGTGCTTTCCAGGCGCGGTCCGCTTGAGCGACCGCGAACTGAACGGGTACACGTCGTTCCGTGTGCCCGAGAGTCTCAAAGAGCTCCGTGCTAAGTTCTTAGCACGTGAGGGTTCGGGCGCTAGCGATGATCGCAGCGCTCGTATTACTTCCGCTGCGCCAGCGCGTACTGCTCTTCGTACGCCCTCACCATTTCCGGAACGTCCTCCAGCAAGACGTTCCGCGGCTCCCATGTATCTTGATGGGGAGGAAATCCTCTCCAACGAATACGAAAACGAGCCCCTTGAGGGTTCGTTTTCGGGATACTATGGTCAACAATCCGCTCAGCAATCCAGCGGGTTGAGCCGCGGGCGTCACGGATCGGCGGTGGCGGGGGTGGGAACACGCCCCGGGTATGATCAGCCCCGGGCTGATCAGTATGCGCCTCTCCACGACCAGGTGACCGCCGTGGAGCGTCTGCAGGGCGCTGAGTTCGCTGCCCTGAAACAGGAGCTGGCGAACCAGAAGGCCCAAGTCGCGGCGGTATCGCAGACCGCCTCGAATATCCAGGTCGAGTTGTGGACCCGGATGAAGGGGTTGCTCCAGCGCGTCCGCGCGCTGGAGGAGAGGCTGCTCGTCGCCGAGGCCAAGGCTTCTGCTTCTGCCTCGGCTCCTGCCGAGGCTTCGGGTCAGCCGAACTAGAAGGCTCGTGCTGCAGGTATGGCTTCAGCCGTCCGACGTAAAAAGTCGGGTGGAGCCGCATTCTAGACGGTATGTCTAGCGTGTATGCGTTACCGTGGCGTGCCATCACCGTGAATGGCCCGACGAAGCGCGGAGCAAGCTTGCTTGCTCCGAAATCCGATACTGCATGTTTAGGCAGGTTTTGAGTAGATAACAAAACCAATGAATCCACTTTGAATTCATTTGTGTTGCCCTTGACAATATTATCGGTGTTCAGCTTCTGTTGATCAACAGAAGCTGCAATCTTGTCCTGGACAAACCGAATTACGGCTTGTCTTTTTTTGGTGAAGTCAATCGCATCCGAGCTGAATCGTTCAGCTCGCTCTCCGCAAGAGGCCCGGCCTCTGCGTGGTTCTTCGCGGTGTCTGCGCCCTGCGCAGACCGTGGTCTTTGTTCCTTGTGAAGCCTGTGCTCTGCACAGACTCGTTTTCTTCGTTCTGGGGGTCGGCGCCCTGCGCTAACCCTTGGTTCTTCCTGCCAAGGTCTGCGCGGGGCGCAGACCTGGTTGTCTTGTTCCTTGTTGTCGCGGCTGACACTGCGAAGGTGTCAGCGGCTTTTTGCGACTGCTGTGTTGCAGTCGTAGATCCTCCCCACTTAAAGGGGGAGCCACCACTCCGAGTAAACTCGGCAGACGGGGATGCCGTATGGCATTCACATAAAACGGTGTATGCCCGGTCGAGGCATGCACTGAGTTATTGATGGCAAACTCTCCCATCGATAAGCACTCGCTCCAGTATTGGAACGAGTGGGCGTAGCTCTTCAACATATCGACGAGCACGCGATTCACGCGCTCGGTTTGACCGTCCGTCTGCGGATGATCCGCAGTCGACATGGAAAGCTGGCTCCCAAGAAGTGTAAACACTTCTTGCCACAGATGCGCTGTGAAGCGCGGGTCTCTGTCCGACACGATGTCGGTCGGCATGCCATGGTGTTTGAACACCATGTCGACGAATAGACGGGCCGTCTGCTTCGCGGTTACTTCTGCTGGCACCGCAGCAAGATGTACCATCTTGCTGAAGCGGTCGACGAAGACCACAACACCGGTGTTCCCTCCGCTATCCGGGGAAGACCAAAGATGAAGTCCAAAGACATGGACTTCCAACACTCCGACGGAGTCGGTAGTGATTGTAAAGGAGCCTGCGCGAACGGCGCAGGCTTTACGCGTTGGCATACCTCGCAAGCACGGACGTACTTGCGCAACCCACTTATACTGGTGGTGCCAGCAGAAGTCACGCGTGAGAAGGACGTATGTCTTCTCACGTCCGAGATGTCCCGCAGACGGGGCATCGTGACATTCATACATCATCCTGAGGCGCAGGTCATGGTCGTCGACGGCATTGTAAAGAAGCAGTCCGTCGTGCACCCAATAGCGGTATGTACACGCACGAAGGTGTTTGGGCAACTTCTGACGAGTCTTGTCAGAAGGTGTTGTGCCATAGGCCAGCAAGAGTTTCGTGTCCGCGTCGTGCGCGTACGCGGCCTTCACGTCGTCCAACAGAGTAGAGGTTGGTGTGCTCGTTCGCATGGCGTCAATGGCATGGACGTCAGCAGCTTCTGCATAACCCGGCCGACGTGATAACGCGTCGGCCACCACATTCAATCTTCCGGGTTTGTATTCGACCCGGAAGTTATACTCCGCAAAGAATGAGAGCCATCTCGCCATTCTTTGTGATATGTGTGGCGACTTCACTGAGGTGCGCAGTGAAGCATGGTCGGTGTAGACCACAAACGGTCTACTTCCAAGTAGATACACTCGGAACTTTGCGAGTGCATATTTCATGGCAAGGCGTTCCTTGTCATGTACCGGATAGTTGCGCTCAGCTGGCTTCAGCTGACGCGACTGGTAATAGACGACACGATCACGGCCCTCGTGATCGTGTTGCATCAACGCACATCCGATCGCGAAGTCGGATGCGTCCCACACTACGTGGAATGGACGATCTTGGTCAGCCACTGCCAAGATCGGTGCCTCAAGCTCCGCTTGACTGCATCGAATGCCTTTTGGCAATCGGTTGTCCAATTCCACACAGCTTCCTTCATAAGAAGCTGTGACAGCGGGTGGATCTTGCCCGCGTAATCCTCCGCGTACTTGCACAAGTACGTGGCCAAGCCAAGGAACTGCCTCAGTTCCTTGACACTTGAAGGCGTTGGCCATTCATTAATCACTCTGACCTTTTCCGGGTCAGGGCGAACACCATTCTTCCCTACGAGACACCCGAGGACGGGTATCTCGCTCGCCCCGAAGATACACTTCTTCAGGTTCGCGTAGAGCTTATGCGAAAGCATAAGCTCAAGTAGCTTTCGGAGATGCACCCGGTGCATCTATACATCGGCCTTCCCGTCCACAGCCCGGCTGTGGATGAACACATCATCGAAGTAGCTCGGCGCGAAGTCGCGCACCGAGCGCAACAAGTGCGTCACGCACCTGTTGAAGGTCGCAGGGGCATTCTTAAGCCCCTGCGGCATTACCAGCCATTCCCAGAGCATGCCGCTTGGCGTGCTCACTGCCGTGAGAGGGATATCGCTCTCACGCATTAGGATCTGATAGAATCCATCTCGTAAGTCGAGAGCACTGTAAACGGTGCTCCCGGCCATCGAATCGATGATGACATCTTTTCGTGGTATCGGTGTCTGTGCCGGTACCGTCGCATCGTTCAGCTTGTTATAAGCATGTACGATACGCCATCCGCCCTGTGGCTTTTTGACACAGAACGTCGGAGCACTGTGCGGGGACTTCGATTCCCGCACTTGTCCTGCTTTGCGACGACTTTCAAAGAAGTCGTCGATTGCTTTTACTTGCTCTCGTGGCAGTGGCCACTGCCGCGTGACACAGTACTTCGTGCCCGGCACGAGATCAATCTCGTGCTGAATGCCCTTATCCTGCGGAAGCTCCGCAGGAATCTCTTCCGGGAGTACGTCTTTGTACTCCCTCAACAATTCGTAATAGGGACTCGACTTCAGCGAGTCCCAATCTTGTTGCTCGAAGCGCTCTCGCTTCGTCTTCGCACTGAGAGTGTCTTCACTCTCAGTGGTACTTCCCATGAAGAGCTGTCTCAGCTCTTTGCTCTCGTTCTTCGTTCTTTCGCTGTCCGAAAGAACGCAGACTTGCTCGATGCGTCCATCGTGCAAGTCGCGTGTGAAGCGCTTCCAGCTCATGGCTGGAAGCGAAGTCAACTCCGACGCCGTCGTCGGAGGACTAGCGAGTTCCATCTCACGATACTGGAATCCAGTATCGGTGCGCGTCAAGACGCTTAGCGTCTCGACATCCGGCGTCACCGCCGCAGTCTGCCCAGCAGACTGCTCTCGATGCGTCTCGGTCCCGGACCGAGACTTGCGCAGCGTTCTCCGCTTGCGCCGTCTTCTTGTTGTGCGGAGCCCGGCTCCGCACAGTTGTTCTTCTGGTCCAGGCCCGGCCGTGGACAGTTGCTCGCCGGCGGACCCTGTCCGCGGGCGCGCGGTATCAAGCCCGGCTTGACCGCATTTTCCTTCGTGCAGCCCGGCTGCACGGTAATGTGTTCCTTCGTCGGCAGACCCTGTCTGCGGGCGCGCGATATCAAGCCCTGCTTGATCACATGGCGCTTCGTCGTGCAGCCCGGCTGCACGACAGCATGCAAATTGCGTCAGTGCGGTACGTTTGCAACCGTCCGCACTGTTTGCAGCGTCAACTCCCGGAGTTGACACGCCTTTGTCACCTCGACGCCATTCATTGGCGGAGCTCCTCATGACCGAGGGTGCGTCGGCTCCCGGAGCCGACGCGTCGTTGTCGACCTGACCGCTTCGGGTCATGGACTATCCCTTACACGCTTGAACGTGGGTATTGGTTCCCGGAACCAGAATATCTTTTTCTTCTTATGTCGGCAGCATTGCCGACGTGGATTCCACTTGTGCACGCCCTCGCGCACTTCTTGGGCACTCCGGGACAGCAGCATTAAGCGCTGTCTCGACTGGTGAGCCGCGAGCACCTGCTGGTGCATGCGCTGCGGTAACAGGGCCATCGCTCTCTGTTTCGCAGTCGCGACCGAAGCGCACGAGCGTGCGCTTCTTCCAGTCTATCACCGGATCATGCCGTGCAAGCCACGGCATGCCCATAACAACGTCGAACTTATCGTCCAGGTCCAGGACGATAAAGTGTTCCACAAACACTCGTTGTTTGTACGAGAAGCGCACGTTCACGACGCGCTTCTCGGTCTTTACGATGGCACCTGTTGCCAGTCGTATCTCCAGAAGACTTCGAGGTGTATCTACCTCCTCGAAGTCAAGTCTCGGCAGGCTTCGTAGTCGAACAAAGTTGTTCGACGCGCCTGAATCTACCAAAGCTCGAAGAGAGTCACTCGCTCTCTTCGAGTAAACCTTCAAGATGACTAGGTTCGGCCTGTCATCTTGTTTCTTGCAGTGAGAGCTGGTCTCACTGGGGGCTGAAGTCCTCAGTGTCGCGTGCCCGATGTCGGCACGCGCGACTGCATTACCAGTAGGGCGCCCCGCGCCTACTGGATGTTCGCGTTTTTTGTTGGTCCGCGGCGATGCCTAGCATCGCCACGACGGCCACCTCCAGGGGGCATGGGAGCTGTGCACTCCCGTGCAAAGTGACCGATCCTTCCGCAACCAAGATCGCCCATTTCACGTAGTGTGGGACGCATCCGACTTCGCGATCGGATGTGCGTTGATGCAGCACGATCACGAGGGCCGTGATCGTGTCGTCTATTACCAGTCGCGTCAGCCGAAGCCAGCTGAGCGCAACTATCCGGTACATGACAAGGAACGCCTTGCCATGAAATATGCACTCGCAAAGTTCCGAGTGTATCTACTTGGAAGTAGACCGTTTGTGGTCTACACCGACCATGCTTCACTGCGCACCTCAGTGAAGTCGCCACACATATCACAAAGAATGGCGAGATGGCTCTCATTCTTTGCGGAGTATAACTTCCGGGTCGAATACAAACCCGGAAGATTGAATGTGGTGGCCGACGCGTTATCACGTCGGCCGGGTTATGCAGAAGCTGCTGACGTCCATGCCATTGACGCCATGCGAACGAGCACACCAACCTCTACTCTGTTGGACGACGTGAAGGCCGCGTACGCGCACGACGCGGACACGAAACTCTTGCTGGCCTATGGCACAACACCTTCTGACAAGACTCGTCAGAAGTTGCCCAAACACCTTCGTGCGTGTACATACCGCTATTGGGTGCACGACGGACTGCTTCTTTACAATGCCGTCGACGACCATGACCTGCGCCTCAGGATGATGTATGAATGTCACGATGCCCCGTCTGCGGGACATCTCGGACGTGAGAAGACATACGTCCTTCTCACGCGTGACTTCTGCTGGCACCACCAGTATAAGTGGGTTGCGCAAGTACGTCCGTGCTTGCGAGGTATGCCAACGCGTAAAGCCTGCGCCGTTCGCGCAGGCTCCTTTACAATCACTACCGACTCCGTCGGAGTGTTGGAAGTCCATGTCTTTGGACTTCATCTTTGGTCTTCCCCCGGATAGCGGAGGGAACACCGGTGTTGTGGTCTTCGTCGACCGCTTCAGCAAGATGGTACATCTTGCTGCGGTGCCAGCAGAAGTAACCGCGAAGCAGACGGCCCGTCTATTCGTCGACATGGTGTTCAAACACCATGGCATGCCGACCGACATCGTGTCGGACAGAGACCCGCGCTTCACAGCGCATCTGTGGCAAGAAGTGTTTACACTTCTTGGGAGCCAGCTTTCCATGTCGACTGCGGATCATCCGCAGACGGACGGTCAAACCGAGCGCGTGAATCGCGTGCTCGTCGATATGTTGAAGAGCTACGCCCACTCGTTCCAATACTGGAGCGAGTGCTTATCGATGGGAGAGTTTGCCATCAATAACTCAGTGCATGCCTCGACCGGGCATACACCGTTTTATGTGAATGCCATACGGCATCCCCGTCTGCCGAGTTTACTCGGAGTGGTGGCTCCCCCTTTAAGTGGGGGAGGATCTACGACTGCAACACAGCAGTCGCAAAAAGCCGCTGACACCTTCGCAGTGTCAGCCGCGACAACAAGGAACAAGACAACCAGGTCTGCGCCCCGCGCAGACCTTGGCAGGAAGAACCAAGGGTTAGCGCAGGGCGCCGACCCCCAGAACGAAGAAAACGAGTCTGTGCAGAGCACAGGCTTCACAAGGAACAAAGACCACGGTCTGCGCAGGGCGCAGACACCGCGAAGAACCACGCAGAGGCCGGGCCTCTTGCGGAGAGCGAGCTGAACGATTCAGCTCGGATGCGATTGACTTCACCAAAAAAAGACAAGCCGTAATTCGGTTTGTCCAGGACAAGATTGCAGCTTCTGTTGATCAACAGAAGCTGAACACCGATAATATTGTCAAGGGCAACACAAATGAATTCAAAGTGGATTCATTGGTTTTGTTATCTACTCAAAACCTGCCTAAACATGCAGTATCGGATTTCGGAGCAAGCAAGCTTGCTCCGCGCTTCGTCGGGCCATTCACGGTGATGGCACGCCACGGTAACGCATACACGCTAGACATACCGTCTAGAATGCGGCTCCACCCGACATTTTATGTGGGACGGTTAATCCATACCTCCAGTACGAGCCAAGTGGCTCGTCTGACCCGAAGAGACAGACTCAGCAGGGGAAACCCTCCTCTCCAGCGCGTAGTCGCACTGGAGCAGTTAATACAGTCGGGCCTACAGCCCGATCGGCACGTTCAAGGCGGTCTGGGAGACCGCCACAGCCGGGACACGATGGTACAGAGCGGCAACCTCCGCGCTCTGAAGGTACTCCACGACCGTCACCTGGTCGTGGAGCGACACGATATAAAGGTCAACACGGCGTTGACCATCGGGGCATGTTTCCACCACCTCCGCCACCGCGGCGAGACGCACGCGGAGAAATTCGCTGGATCGTCCAGCGAATTGTTAATCGTAGGAATACAATCCGAGGTCCGGATTGTTTTCGCATTCGCTGGAGAGGTTTCCCTCCCCAACGCGACACGTGGGAACCACGGAACTTCCTGATGGAAGACGTTCCGTGTAGTGGGCCTACTTTGGCTCACTACTTTAGCTTACACGTCGCGCCACGTGTATGAGGAAGCGTAGGAGTTTATTAATAATATGAATTAATTATACTTGAGTCCACAAGTATAATATAAATCAAATAAAACACCAAGTAGCTAGTTTAAGGTAAAATGAGAACGTCAACTCCCGGAGTTGACACGCCTTCGTCACCTCGACGCCATTCATTGGCGGAGCCCCTCATGACCGAGGGTGCGTCGGCTCCCGGAGCCGACGCGTCGTTGTCGACCTGACCGCTTCGGGTCATGGACTATCCCTTACACGCTTGAACGTGGGTATTGGTTCCCGGAACCAGAATATCTTTTTCTTCTTATGTCGGCAGCATTGCCGACGTGGATTCCACTTGTGCGCATCCTCGCGCACCCCTTGGGCACCCCGGGACAGCAGCATTAAGCGCTGTCTCGACTGGCGAATCGCGCGCACCTGCTGGTGCATGCGCTGCGGTAACAGGGCCATCGCTCTCTGTTTCGCAGTCGCGACCGAAGCGCACGAGCGTGCGCTTCTTCCAGTCTATCACCGGATCATGCCGTGCAAGCCACGGCATGCCCATAACAACGTCGAACTTATCGTCCAGGTCCAGGACGATAAAGTGTTCCACAAACACTCGTTGTTTGTACGAGAAGCGCACGTTCACGACGCGCTTCTCGGTCTTTACGATGGCACCTGTTGCCAGTCGTATCTCCAGAAGACTTCGAGGTGTATCTACCTCCTCGAAGTCAAGTCTCGGCAGGCTTCGTAGTCGAACAAAGTTGTTCGACGCGCCTGAATCTACCAAAGCTCGAAGAGAGTCACTCGCTCTCTTCGAGTAAACCTTCAAGATGACTAGGTTCGGCCTGTCATCTTGTTTCTTGCAGTGAGAGCTGGTCTCACTGGGGGCTGAAGTCCTCAGTGTCGCGTGCCCGATGTCGGCACGCGCGACTGCATTACCAGTAGGGCGCCCCGCGCCTACTGGATGTTCGCGTTTTTTGTTGGTCCGCGGCGATGCCTAGCATCGCCACGACGGCCACCTCCAGGGGGCATGGGAGCTGTGCACTCCCGTGCAAAGTGACCGATCCTTCCGCAACGGAAGCATCGCACGTTGCCTCCCTGCTGCTGGTAACCAGCAGTTGTTGCGTTCGAGAGGTCCATTGGTTCCGGACCTCCCGTCCTCGCTACCGGGCGCGGTTGCAGCCTCGGTACGTTTACATGGAGTTTAGCCTGCCGCAGGCTAAACTCATCTTGCATGGCAAGGGTGATTGCAGCTTCGAGAGTACTCAGGTACTCTCGGAAGAGATAGGTTTTCACGGGCCCATCTCTAAGTCCTTTCATGAACGTGACGACCTTGGTCGCCTCGTCAATCGGGTTGGTCACGATGTTCGAGACCAAGTACCGTGCACGCTACGCATAAGCATGTACGTCATGCTTACCCTGCTGAAGGTCGAGGTGTTCCGCCCTCGACCGGAACTCGTTTTGCGGGGGCTCAAACGCTTGTTTGAGCTCCTCTTTGAACACTTCGTACGTGCTGAAGCACGTAGGATCGGAGAGTCGGCGTCCATACGCCCAACTCCTTGCGCGTCCGCCAAGGCAGGACATGGCGAACGCGACCTTCGACAGCGGGTCGACGATGCGTCGAGCCGCTATGGCGGTGTCGAGCTCGACAAGCCATCGGAGGAGAGGCTCGCCCTCTCTTCCCACGTAATTGCTTACGCTCAACTTTAATGGTTGAGCACGCGGTGTCGTCCCTGACGACGCCGTCACTGAGGAAGCAGCATCACGCTGCTCCTTCATGATGAACCCCAGAGCAACATCATGTTGCTCCGTCGGCGATAGCGTACGCAGCATCGTAGCTATCGCCGCCTCCCCAATGACTGTTGACAGTCGTTGGAGGGCCTCCCACTCTGGATCTGACAGGTGGGGGCAGTCCGCGCGTGCAACATGCGTTGCAGGCGTATTGGAGCTCTCCATGGGCACCTCCGTGCTCATGGGGTTCTCGGCTCCGCGTTCGTACACCCTGTACGAACGTCAAGCAGTCGGTCGTTGGACGGACTACAAAGTGCTACCAGGTGTAGTGGGCCTACTTTGGCTCACTACTTTAGCTTACACGTCGCGCCACGTGTATGAGGAAGCGTAGGAGTTTATTAATAATTTGAATTAATTATACTTGAGTCCACAAGTATAATATAAATCAAATAAAAACACCAAGTAGGTAGTTTAAGGTAAAATGGGAACTGTATTGCTTTGTGAATTGATCTTCCTACTAAATCTGCTAAAACTGTTTATCATCTATGAAAGGGTTGGCAGCGGCTAGCTGTCAGAGCCCCGCTAATATGCATGTCTCTGATTGGTAGAAAGATGCTGCTTTCTACCAATAGGATCTTTGAGTAGGTGTGGACCGCTCATTGTGGTGGCCCACTTCAATGTATCCATTGGTGTGCCTTACACCAATGTGAGGAAGTATCTAAAACCTTTAACAGATATTTATCTGTTAAACCATAAGTGACAAATGTCATGCACAAGTGACAGTTGTCACTTGTGACCGTTGTCATGCACAAGTAACTGTTGTCACTTGTGTGCGTAACCCCGTTACATTCCGGACATGGTGAAGGAATACGAAACCCAACACGCACTACCAGCAAGAAGGTAGTGCGAACGCTGCATTAATCTACAACGCCTGACGACTCGCGTGCTAGATAATTAGCACGGAGATCATTGAAGCTTCCAGGTATACATATAGTATACCTGTTGTGGTCGCGGTTGCTAATACGCACCGCCACCTGGACGGACAGTGCGCACGGCGCACGGACACCAGCCTCCACCTCAACAGCGTGGAGTTGCTAATACTTGCCTCACTTCGAGAAGGACTCGAAGTGCTTTGGCGCTTGCTTACCCGATCACGGTAAGCAACATAAATTCGCTTAGAGATGTCGACGCATAGACGCGGTCGACATCAAAGAATCGTACACAGACACTGCGTTATCTGTTCCTGTGGTAGCGGCTCACCTCGCCCTGCCGCGCATGGTACTCAGCAACAGAGAGTTTACCCTCTGTTGCAATGGCAGTCTTCAGCTTGGTCGTGCTCATTGCGGATGAGTACGGAAATCCCCAGCACAAACAATTGACAAGCAGTCAATATTAATTGACGTGTCGAGACCGACATGTCAAAGCTTAACGGGGGGATGGTGTAACGGGGTTGATTACACACACAAGTGACAACAGTCACTTATGGTTTAACAGATAAATATCTGTTAAAGGTTTTAGATACTTCCTCACATTGGTGTAAGGCACACCAATGGATACATTGAAGTGGGCCACCACAATGAGCGGTCCACACCTACTCAAAGATCCTATTGGTAGAAAGCAGCATCTTTCTACCAATTAGAGATGTGCATATTGGCGGGGCTCTGACAGCCAGCCGCTGTCACCCCTTTCATAAATGATAAACAGTTTTAGCAGATTTAGGAGGAAGATCAAGTCACAAACAATACAGTTCTCATTTTACCTTAAACTAGCTACTTGGTGTTTTATTTGATTTATATTATACTTGTGGACTCAAGTATAATTAATTCAAATTATTAATAAACTCCTACGCTTCTTCATACACGTAGCGCGACGTGTAAGCTAAAGTAGTGAGCCAAAGTAGGCCCACTACAGTAAGAGTGTGCGATCCGTGGCTAAGTTCACTGGCGGGTCGGTCGTGAGATTCATCAGGTTCGACACTGCGTTCTAGTTGACAAGGTAGATGATTTCGAACGGATTTGACAAGATCGAATATTCCGCAATCCGAGAGCGCTCGCGATACACTTGCGGTACCTCTCGGGTTGACACAGAGTTTTGACAGCGCGACATTTCTGACTTCATTAGCTCCAGCACGGTCGGCGCTCACCCACCAACAGACAGCGATAACTGCTGTAGTTGTTCCGCTTGCTTCTCATCGCTACCAGCAAATGAACGTGCGGAGGAACCCCAGTGGGCCTCATTCGATCCGATGCACGTGCTGTCCGACAAACCAGCCGTTGTTGCAACTGGGGCACGAGCTTGGCGTTTCCGAAAAGGGCATTGCGGCACAAAGGGTGCTGTGCACTCAGTGTTGTGCGTAGATATTCACTGTGGTAAACTAGAGACGTCATAAGAAAACCTCTAGTTCGTAATAAACGAGGTGACAAATTGTTAAAGCACAAATGAATACTATCGCGAACAAAGTCGTCGACATCGGGAAAAAAGGGCGGTAGTATAGCGAACTCAGGATCATCAAATGGTAGCCCAGCCCATAGCGCCCTGCAATGCGATCACCGGCGGCCTCGAATGTAAGTGTCTTGTACGCCTGGTAATTTCCACCCAGCCCTGATGCATTTAGCTGCAGCCGAAGGACCTCCGTTTGAGTACTTGAGGTTAGGGCTCGTCACACTGCCCCAGCCGAAGTACCGTGTGGACCCTTTATTCTAATACTGAAAGGACACGCGCAGTACAGTGACTCTAAACTTTGATATTCAACGTCAAATGGTTGGTGGGCACGATATATATCTGTGTTTTAGGCAACCACATACTTCTCTCGAGTGAGCAGCAAGACTAGCTCCCTGCTCCATAACTTACTTAATCTCACTCCTCTTTTTACCGTCTCTTCTGCAAGTCCTTCTCTCAAGCGCTAAAGCCTGCTACATTAACAGGTCATGAGTCCCAGCCAAGTCTCGAGTGACGACTTCCCCGACTTACCGGGTCAAGAAATTTCGACGTGTGGAAGACCCGAGTGACGGCATCGCTTGATGGCAAGCACCTCCTCGGCTTCGTCACCAAGAAGGACTACGACGGAGTGAGCGATGACGACGACGAAGATGAAGATGGTTCGGCAGACAACGCCGACATGTCCGACGTCGAAGACCCTCCCAAGGCTTCTACTCCTGTCGACTACGACTCTCAAGCCGTCGACTATGAGTCAAGCTCCGAGGAGGACGATGCGGCCAGCGACGAGGACGGCAAGACAAAGTCGACACCCAGCCCACCCTCACCGATACGCTCGTTTTCGCAGCGGAAATCGCAGCGCCGAGCCAAGAAAGAGAGACCAACACCGTTGTCATCCCGGCGCTTGCGCCGCATGGAAGCACAAACCAAGGCCTTCCTGATGAAGACTATGGACGACACGCACATCCGTCTTGTCAAGAACCTTCACTCGGCTTACGCCATTTTTCAAGCCATCTGCAAGAAGTACGAGGGAGCCGCGTTCCATGGTGACCCATACTTCATCCAGCACTTCCTCATGGAAACCAAGTACGAGGAAGGGAGTGATGTGAACGAGTTTTTCCTCGTTCTCGAAGACGCGATGAGAGCCGCGTCCAAGGCGACCGAATCGGTCCTCACGGATGGACAGAAGTCACTGTACCTGTTCCACTCCATGCCAGCGTCGTGGAAGGACGATCTGCGCATCTGGAAAGGAAATCGGAAGTACATCCCGTACGATGAACTCAAGATGAGCATCGAGAATAAAGTCCGCAAGATGGAGGCGCAAACCCGCTACTCTCTGGCGAAGGGTACTCCTGAAAGTCGAAGGACCAAGGATGAACGTGCACTTATTGCACCAGAGCAACCCACATCACGTGGTACGTCCTACGGCGAAGTATGCAGCTACTGCCAAAAGCCATATCATCACATTCGACTATGCCGTGGGTTGCAGAAGGATCTCCGCGATGGCACTGTCAAGGCGGGCACCGTTCTACCAGCGAATTTCGAGTTTCGCGGCGGAAATCTTCGCAGGTCCCACCCTTACGAACGACGTGACAACAATTCGGGTCGTGGCCGTGGATCATGGCAGAAAGGCGGCCGAGGTCGGATCAACGGCGGTCGTGGCAGCTACAACCGTGGCGCCAACGACAAGAGACAACAACTGTCTCGCCGTGAAGAAGGAGGCTACAGCCAAACTCGCCGTGATGAGGCTCGTATTGCCGTTGCCACTGTAATCAAGCCGGCACCACCTGCCATCAGCCTCACCGCTCAAGCCAGCGCTAGCTTCGACTCCAACTGGACCATCGATTCAGGGTGCACGAGTCATGTCACTCAGCATGCTGAATGGTTCATCTCGAAGAATCCTGCCTCCGGTTTCATCACCGTCGGCGGAAAATCCGAGATTCCAATTGAAGGAACCGGCGATGTCGTGCTCCAAGTCACCGACTCAAAGGGGCAACACCGCCAACTCACGCTGCGCGACGTGCTCTACGCACCTCAACTGAAGTTCAACCTTTTATCGGTTCCTGCAGCAGTGGAGCATGACTTCCGCTTCACATTCCAGCGCGCCGTATGCACGGTGCAGTCGGACCAAAGGTTCAATGTCAAGGCAAAGAAGTCCACCAGTGCCAAGCTGTACCAGTTCACGGCCTCGCCGATCAAAAAGCAAGAAGTCCACGTGGCCATGTCAGGTAAGCCCACTGCTATTATGCTCTTGCACAAACGCCTAGGTCATCCTAACTTTCGTGTCTTACAGGCGCTGACTAAGGACCAGGCGCTAAAGGGACTCGAAGACACAGCCGTAGTTCCCCGAGACAATTTCTTTTGTTCTGCTTGCACTTATGCGAAGTCACACCGCAATGCATTTCATTCCAACATACATGTTGAGCGTGCTACCATGCCTCTACATAAAGTTCATTCTGACATTTGTGGACCGCTACCTGTTCCTAGTATTAGCGGGTGCCGGTACTTTGTTGTCTTTATTGATGACTTCACTCGCTACATGTTCCTATACACTATCAAAGCACGGAGTCAGCTATACTCCTGCTACGAAAACTTCCGGATGAAAGCATTGAATATCTTCCGCTCAGACATTCATCTTCTTGAGTATACAGGCCCCTCAGAAGATAAGGATATTCGGGTACTTCAAGCCGATAATGCCAAGGAATATGAAAAACTTGGTCGAATTATCTTTACACGGTATGGAACACATGCACAATTCACCAATGCATACACACCGCAACAGAACGGTGTAGCCGAACGACGAAATCGCACGATCCTAGAACGCATCCGTACTCTCCTACTCGATGTCAAACTACCTAAGATGCTTTGGGCGGAATGTGCTACTCACGTCACTACACTACTAAATATGACACCTAGCGAGAACACATATCGACGCACTCCTTACAAACTCTGGTACAACCGTAAACCCAGCGTGGAGTATCTGAAAGTATTCGGCTGTGCAGCATACGCTCACGTGAATGACATCTACAGGGACAAGCTCGATGCACGAGCTAAGCTATGTATTTATCTGGGTATTCCCGAACATAAGAAAGGCTATCGTCTTATGGACGTAAAATCCCATGCGATCGTCTACAGTCGCGACGTGGTCTTTAATGAAACCAGTTTTCCAACGATTGGAACCGTTGAGGATACCTCCGAACCACTACCACTGCCGCTACAACTTGTCGCATTGACAGATCCAGCCCCATCGACAACTACAGACGATACACCTGTAGAGGCGGAACATACACCGCAGGTCGGACCAAGTGACGAGACTATCTCACTTTCATCTGATATCGCAGCGACACCGAAACCGCTTCCATCACTGAGAAATGCCCTTGAACGTGGCACAATAAACTATTCCTTTATATCGGAGACGCCTTCTACTCCTCCACATCGCTCAACTAAACGCCCTCGGTACGAGGATGAAATAAATCTGACTGAGCTAAATTCTAAGGAAGATTCCGAGGAAGCAGCAGAACGTATTCACTCAGTTCTCAGCCTACTTGCTATCCGCTACGTGCCGGAACCCAAAACATATAAAGCAGCAATGGCATCTTCATACGCGAGAGAATGGCGAACAGCAGTCGAATCCGAATACCAGTCCCTTACGAAAAATAAGACGTGGGTCCTTGTCCCTTCGCCGAAAGGCCGGCGAGTTCTCCAAAACCGCTGGGTCTTTGTTGTCAAGTATACTGGCACTGGCGAGATAGATAGATTCAAGGCCCGTCTTGTTATCAAAGGATTTTTACAACAGTACGGTATTGACTACGACGAGATATTTTCTCCTGTCATACGAATGGAAGTGCTTCGCCTTCTCCTTATCATAGCTGCGCTTCTTGATTATGATATCCATCAGATGGATGTTAAAACTGCCTTTCTCAATGGCTTCCTATCTGAGGAAATATACATGGCTCAGCCGGAGGGATTCGCTGCCCCTGGTCAAGAACACTTGGTGTGCAAACTATTAAAAAGCCTCTATGGTCTTAAACAAGCACCTCGTATTTGGTATCAGACATTGTCTACCTTCCTAGAGAGTCTCGGTTTTCGAAAGCTGATTAAGGATCGCTGTGTCTTTATGGCGACATTTGACGGACGGGTCTGCTACATTGCAGTCTACGTGGATGACTTGCTTATTATAGCTCCCACGGTTAACCTCGTATGTCGTATTAAATCGGCCCTGAAACAGAGATTTTCAATGACAGATTTAGGGGAGGTGAAATACATCCTCGGCTGGTCAATCGAACGAAACCGCAAAGACAAAACCATTCTCATTCATCAACGCAAGTATGCAACAAATGTCCTCGACAGGTTAAAACACCTCGTCATATACCCAACTGCGACGCCATCAGACCGCAGCATTAAGCTCACAAAAGCCATGGAGCCCACCACTCAAGAAGAGAGGGAGGCAATGAAAGATATTCCATACCGAGAGGTCGTTGGAAGTATCATGTACCTCATGGTTGGCACTCGCCCAGATCTAGCATTCTATATGCGCGAAGTCAGCCAATTCTTATCAAATCCTGGAATGGAACACTGGAAAGCAGTGATAAGAGGTCTAAAATACCTATCAGGCACAACAAATCAAGGTATACTGCTAGGTGGATCAACATCTATTGACGCCAGCAATCTAGCTGATCATCTGACAGCTTACACGGACTCAGACTATGCCAATTGCCCTGACACTAGAAGATCAGTCGGCGGATATGTCACAATGATTGGAAAAAGTCCGATATCATGGCTATCGAGAAAGCACCACACGGTAGTGCTCTCGACTACGGAAGCAGAGTATATCGCATTATGTCATTGCATGCAAGAAGTCATATTTCTTAAACTACTACTCAAAGAGCTTGGGTTTTCTACTACGAAATCGACAGTTATTATGGAGGACAATCAAAGCTGCATTAAGATCGCTACCAACCCGGAACTACACGGACGATCAAACCATATTGACATCCGTTATCATTTTGTTCAAGAAAAGGTAGAACGACACGAATTCAACGTCGTGTATTGCAATACCAAGTCGATGGTAGCCGATATCTTCACGAAAGCACTAGACAAGCATCAGTTTCGAAATTTGCGTCGCAATTTAGGTATGCATTCACTTAAGACAGCGACAATTAGCAGCACTTAAGACAACTAGAGACACTAATTCAGTTAATCGTAGAACTTCAATGCATATTGAGTCACGGGTTATATGTGAGGTTTCTCCTACAAGGATTACTCACGATGCCCTATAGGTTTTCCCCTCTCACGAGGTTTTCCTGGCACACAGCCGCCAAATATATACAGCATACATGAAGCAACAATAAAGCTACTAATAATAATGTGATGCACTATGAAGCATAACCGCTTGATATCAGTGCAAGCCATGATACCGATCACAGCGTCGCCAGAACACAAGTGTACTCACGAAACAGCGCAAGCAGCAGTTGCAGAGGGCTACCAAAGCCCTTAGTCAACCGCAATTGCACTGCTCAGTGAAAACAGTGTTCTTTGCGGGAATCGAACCCGCGGTGTCTGGACTGCGATCCAGACACGCAAACCACTACGCTACGATTTGCCAAGCATAAAAGTGCTGGCTCAAATCCTCCGGATAGTTCCCTGATGACGAGCCAGGGAGGCTGTTGAGGTTAGGGCTCGTCACACTGCCCCAGCCGAAGTACCGTGTGGACCCTTTATTCTAATACTGAAAGGACACGCGCAGTACAGTGACTCTAAACTTTGATATTCAACGTCAAATGGTTGGTAGGCACGATATATATCTGTGTTTTAGGCAACCACATACTTCTCTCGAGTGAGCAGCAAGACTAGCTCCCTGCTCCATAACTTACTTAATCTCACTCCTCTTTTTACCGTCTCTTCTGCAAGTCCTTCTCTCAAGCGCTAAAGCCTGCTACATTAACAAGTACGATGAAACAAAAAGTTGCAGATCCTTTACTAGCTGATTGAGTCCCGATATCAGACGGTAACAACCCCTCGTTTTCAAGCAATACGTTCTTTTCATCTTCCTCAATCACTCGATTTAAGATTTTCGAGGGCCGATCGTACTGGTTACCTCCGGGGAAGATCTTTGAATCAGTGATTCCCAGAACTGCAGCGTATATTGCTCCCGCCAGCACAGGGCAAATTTCCGGGATGAATGGATTGGCATACACGTGCCTAGCATCACGAGGCCGCGTGCCATTTTGATCATTTTTCATATGCCCGAAAAGAATTGCCAGCGCGCCTCCATCCCAACTCATATGGCCGGAATGGATTGATGCTGTGTTCCCCGAACGACACATTAGATTCCAACTCAACAGTAAAAATGCATGAGCAAAAACAAACTCTTCGTCGTCACGCCTGAGGAACGTAGCACAAAGAGATCGTAAAACAAAAAACAACAGAGGTTCTTTTCCCTCCGTCAACTTCACACCAGCATCGTGATTTCGTCGCGTGACGGTGCGCTTCAACCCTTTAAAAAATACCGCCAAATCGGCAGCAAACTCCGTGTCATTGACCGCCCATACCCTCGGTACAAATGAAACAGACTTGAACGCATCGAATCGTAAACTAATTGTCCTAGTTCACCTCCGTTACGGCTCTTAAGTGACAGCAAGAATTGCTCGAAGTCATCAGCGCGATGTAGATCAGAATTAAGAGGAAATAGGTCAGGGTGGTTAGCCATGACGCGAGCAATGCTGCCTTGCTCTAGCGACGCTATACCCAAGTCGTCATTCTCCAAAGCACCGGCGCGCAAAGCATCAAGGAAACCATCGCACAGGACACTTCTCTGGTTCTCGCAAAGCCACGCCACGTAGCGGTATATTCCACGGGTGAACATCTTCACAGTCTTCTCTCCGATGACATTGTCTTTCACCGTCTTCACTTGGCTAGCAAGGTCTTCAGCATGGGGAATTTGCAATTTGGTCAGGTGTTTGATTGGGAATTTGCAATTCGGTCAGGCGTTTGCTATTCGGTCAGAACTTGCGAAACTTAGAATTATGACACTCCTAAAAATTAGAATAGCTAACCTGCACCCATGCAACCGACGCCAATCCGCCACTCCACAACATATCATATAGCATGGAAGTCATGGGGCTACCGGAAACCTCACCCGCATCATTGCCGCTGAAGCAGTCCCGCGTGTTGCTCACACTGTTCATCAATTTGCTCGCCAAGGGCTACTCGAGCACAAACGCGAGGGTCTCAAGGGGACTGTGGCGGTCACTACTTCATCAACTAGCTGCCCATTACGCATCAAAAAGAATAGACCTTTCGATTGATCGACCCCGGCAACGGTTAAGGGGTTAAGTGGAGCAGTTTTGATTAATGTAATTCAAGTAGAAGTAAATGCGAAGCTAGAGCTACCTAGGGCCCAGGTGACGATGTAGTTCCAGTTGTTGTCTTCTTTCGCAGGTCCGAATGTTGTGACCCCTTTCGCGACAGCATGAGCAGACGATCGGCGAGTCGTCGGGTATACATTCTCCTCGGCTGCGTACCCGTTTGGGTTTTATGGGCGAGTGGATCTACGGCATGATTCGGGACCTTCTGTCGTGCAATCACCGATTGCCGACTCGATATCTATAGGGATCATCAAGTTGGCGAAGATGGCTTGTAGGCATCCATAGCGATAATAGGGTGCAACTGAAGTGAACACCAACAAATGCATATTTTGGAGCGCAGCACAGCCATGCAAGCATGGATATTGATACTCCGTCCAAAGACCACAGGTGCAATGATTCGCATCCAAGTCAACTATCCGATCCAAGCCGTTCGTGCGTTGAACAGCAAACTTGCGATTTCCCAGAGGCACCACCATTGGTTTGCGTCCAGCTTTATTGTTGACATTCAACTTAATCAAACATCGTAGAGGCAATGTAGAGAGTACCATTATCCGCTCCACGCAAGTGACATGCATCTAGAGCAATTATTGGCAGACAATACTGGAGCGTGTCCATATAAATGCCGTACATGAAACACAATCGTTTGAACTTGTTATTGTGGGTTCACTCGAAATCTACAACCGTTCCGGGGTTATTTACTACGAACATATCCAAGTAACTTTAAAGGATAGCTGTGCTGTAGGCTGAGAACCGATCCCTCCTGTAACTGTTCCAACACACGCCAAGCCGCATGGTAAGAAATCGTTAGCCCATAAGCACTGCGCGCCCAGTTGGCAACCACCTTCAGACTCTTCCCGACTCGGTTACACTCCACGCAATCTCGAGCAACTTCAACCAAGAATGCCTGGCTTACTTGGGATTGTAGCGCTGATGTAGATCCGTGTACGCAACATGGGTGGCAGAATGAGTCTTGTCCAGATAGGTTATGCGCACGACCGCTGTGTTCGACGATCGAGATCCGCGCAGCTGTAAGGAACACTCGGCATGTGATGAGAAGACCACTTTTATGAAGTCGCGTCGATTTGAGGGCTTGTTGTGATCAAAACCGTGAACAACGCAGTATCGCGCAACGCTAGCCTTCAGCTCCTTGATGCTGGGGAATTCCATGCCAACGGCAAGTCCCACATCATCGTTTGCGTCCTCCACCGCTAGGACTTCTTGCCTGGAAGCGAGTGGAGGTGTCGGTTGTATTGCTGCAGGTTAGCTATTCTAATTTTAGGAGTGCCATAATTCTAAGTTTCGCAAGTCCTGACTGATTAGCAAACGCCTGACCGAATTGCAAATTCCCAGTCAAACACCTGACCAAATTGCAAATTCCCCCTTCAGCATCCTTCTTCGTCGCGATGTCGGCAAATAGCTTCAAAAGTCGCACACCACTCCGATTAAGTGCGATCACAAGCTAGTCACACAAATTCTTGCTACATATGAAGAGCAAGAAGAGTGCCGTAGAGAGTAAGTGAAAACTAGCTAGCGAAGCACGGGTATAACTCAATCAGATCTCAATTTACTTTCTAGTAGTGTTTGTCAACAACGACGGCACCTTGCCTGAGCGCTTCAGCTACTCATAGTTCCTCTGCTAGTGCTACCATACATTAAGTGACGACTTATTGAGACACACCTTAGTTTCACTTTTGTTTCCTATTTTTGGTATGGCTCACACTACTATCTATAGATACAAGTAACCAGAATGCTGGCCGCTTAAATTATCCGTTCTAAGACGTTGTCCAAGGATTATTTGGGGGTCAATTAGTTCCTCCAATCAACCGTCTAGCACGACATTGAAGCATCGTCCGGGCCAAGAGCATACTGGTGTGTGTATGTGGCATGATGGAGACCACTCCTTTCAGCCATCTACCTACCGATGAAGACGATGGACGCGAAATCTTCAACGGGCCATTGCATCGCAAGTCGCTTTCAAACCCTTCAGCAGCTTCGCAGAAGAAGATCTTCCCAACAGACACCAAGGCCACAAAAAAGAGCCAAAAAGTTGAAAATTCACCCAACAACTCGGTGAAACCTCGGCGTGCGAACCAACTTCAAACCCGGCAAAGCATTTTCTACCTCTTCTTAACGGTTCTGGCAGCTTGCACCTGTCTGAGCTGGACACTTTGGCTCATCCTGCTCAACGTCGCACCCAACAACACGGTGAATAGCGTCATGAACACGGAAAACCTCGACTACGGCACGTTTTGGCTGATGGTAGACCCTTCGAAGGCGATGGTGGGGGTGGCCACATTTGGTCTTTCGGTTGTTGCGCTGGGGTACTTTGGAATTCTCATCAAGATGCTTCCGTGTATTCGGCGCTCGAAGCAAACCTACTTGGTTCACCAAATCACCAACCGGTCTTTGAAAGAAATGGTTGAGAAGGCTCTGAGTGAGGCGGCAGATTCGAGGAGAAGAAGCAGAGTAACATCTTCGGCTGCGAGGTTGGCTGTTTCACTTACGCATGATGATAGTCCGACCCGAAAACTGACCGTACGTCTCACTGCGTTCATCCAACCGGGGGAAAGAGCTCACCTTGTGTGTGTTGTTTAGAATATGCTGGTGAAATTCGTCGATTTGGCGCTGGAGACGCTTCTCCTCTATCAAATGCTCGACTCGGGGTCCCCCACACCACTTATTGTCATTTTTACGATGATTGTCGTGATCAATGCACTTGCTTGCGCAGCGATGATGTTTGTACCACATGAGCGAGCACCACTTGCAGAAATTCTGATTGATACGCTGTAAGTCCGACTATCCTGGTTTGGTCACCTCCATTGAGGCTTTAACCGCTTTATTGTTTGTGTAGGTTCGACTTTCTAATCATCGTCGGATGCCCCATGCTTGTCGTATTCTACTGTTTGTCCAACTTCACCTTCGACCGAGCTAAATTCGCGATCAATCTTGAGGTATTTCCTGCTGGTTGGTTTGAGCAAGGTGCAAGCGTGATCGCAGACGCGGAACAGACCGCTGTCATTTATGAAAGTCTAAAGTCGCTGCGTATTATGACGGCGCTCAATTTCTTCACTCGCATCGGTGTCAACATAACACTTTGCTTGCGTTTGTGGAAAGTGGTGGACCTCATCCACGACCCAAAGAAACGGTCTACCAGTGTGTATCCAAAGAGCCACCGGCTTGGAGCTGCCTTCCTCGTGATTTACGCTGCATTGCTGATTATATTTGTGGAGGAGAGTATGAGAACTTCCGCGCTCGCTTGCAAACCACATCCAGAGTGTGTCGTAAAGGCACGCCGATGGACGATTCTGGACAATGAATCGCTGACCCAATGTCCGTGTCTAATGATGATCGATCGGGATACCGCGCCAAAGACTTACGCCGAATGGGAAAATCCGATCAACGTGACGGATAAAGTGGCGCAACTTGCCGCCATGGGCGAACTCCAAACGGTTCAGTTGACCAACCGTTATCTGGCTGTACTACCAGATGAACTTCGCCGCTGCAAGAATTTACAACACTTGTGCGATCTACAGTCATTATAGCAATGCTGCATATGATTTAAGTGCTCTGACTAGTTCTGCTGCTTTTCTAGGTCGCTGGAGTATACACACACTCAGACTTTTCCTGCATGGATCAAAGAATTCACCAAACTCGAATACGTGTAAGTAATTAGATTGAAATATTTAATAAAGAGGTTGGTCACTGACAACCTTTTGTTTTGACTAGGCACGTGGAGAGCAAGACTTCACATCCGATGGTGGTTCTGCCCGACGATATGTTCGACGACATGTCCATGCTCACCTTCATCCACTTCGCGCAATTCATCCCCATGGTGAAGCTACCGTCGTTCGATGGTCTCACGAACCTCAAGTCGCTCACACTGGCTGTGCTACTCTTCCTCGAAGAGATCCCTCCGTTCGACCACCTTCACAACCTCGAGAGAATTGTGCTGTCGTGCTTACCTGCAATCGACAGCATCCCCGACTTCTCCCCCATCAAGGATCTCAAGTCGCTCGCAGTATCCGACCGTGGTGCTTGGTGCTGCAACGGGTTTCTAGGCAAATGCGACCTCACCAATCCCAACTGTGGCGTTCATCCGCTCTGGGGGAGTCCAGCCGTCCCATGTACAGATAAAAAGGCTTCGCCGGCGACACTCGCTGCTGTTAACAAATTCCATTCCACTACGTGCGGGCCTGTTCTCCAGCCTGGAGTGTTGGAAGGACCTCCGACACCAGACCTCATGGCACCATGCAACGGCACAATGTGGAAGCAGTGCCCCACAGCAGACAACGTCGAGTCGATGTGCTACAACGCTCGATTCATGGCGATCGCGTGCACGACGAATCACTTCCCCATTGAAATGCGCCGTCGACAGATAGCAGAAGGTGTTGGCGACAAGTGCGACCCCGAAGTGGAAGCGTGGCTCGGTTGCAAGTAGGTCGTCTTCACAACACTACTTAATAGATAGGAAAATGTGTATTTTCATAACGAACTGAAAATGAAAAAAAAACGCACATTTCATTTCTGCAGCACAACTACACGTAGCTGTTCATGACCTGCCGCCTCCTCTTCTTTCTCTCTCAACAATTCAGCCTTTTCAAGTTCCATTCCAGGTAAACGCTCTCCATCCTCGTCACCACTTAGGTCTCGCCCCCCATGTTTTCATTGCCATCGTTATCCTCCGCGACCGGCTCATCGCCCGCAGTTCCCTCGTCATCCGCCGGGGCTCCTTCATCCTCAGCAGACTCGTCACCCGTCGAGGCCTCTTCATCATCCGCCGGGGTCTCTTCATCGTCCTCTGGCGCGCCCTCCTCCTCGTCGCTGCCGTCATCTCCGCCTAGGTCCAGTGGCTGGGTCGGGTTGTCCGCCGGGGTGGCTGGAGCGGCCGCCGACGAGGTCACCTCGTCCTCGCCGACATCAGAGTCCGAGTCCCCCACGGTGGCGTTGAAACCTCCGCTGCCACTGCCGCTGCCCTCGTCGCTCGCCTGCTCCCGGTTCTTGTAGCAGCTGATGCCCTGCTTGCACTGCTCCTTGTCCTTGCTGAACATGCACCACGTCGACGACTTGAGCGAGCACCAGCCGTAGCCGATCGAGTTCCAGCCGAACTGCGACTCCATGGCGATAGCCTCGTCGTCCATGTCCCCGTCGGCGTCGCCGTAGCCGGTCGTCACCTCTAGCGTGACGGAGCTCTCCCCGTTGCCCCCGTTCAGTGCAAACACGTCCACCGCCGCAATGCAGCCGACCAGCAGCGCCACCGCACCGACCACCCCGAACAAGGTGCGAATAGCGCGACGACGCTGTCTCATGCGATCCGCATCGCGCTGCGCCGCCTGCTGGTACGCCGACAGCAGCATGGCCGCTTCCTCGCCACGCTCGGCCCTCATATCGATTCAATCCGCTTCCGCCACCTTCCGGTCAAGTCGAACTATGGTGAACGAATTGGCCTCCCGGGGGCGTCCAGATCTTTGGTCATGAAGATCCCAAGCGTGGTGACGGACGGCTCACGCGCGTCCACGAGCAGATCCAAGAGCCACGTCGAGACCCTTTGCAAGTCGCGCGCTGGATTCCGCCTCGGCGTGTCCTGCGCCGTTCATTAGCGTCCCCTCATGGATTCCACGACCGACCGACTACCTGCGTCCGAGCCACGACTCGATGTCACGAGAGCACGGGGCGTTGGATTTGTAGTCGCCGCATCAGCGGGTTCATGGTGCACGAGATCACCATCAGCCGCTCATTGTAGCACATGGCTTCCGGGGTGCCCGGAGCATTGCACTGCTTCCACAACGTGCCATTGCATACATCCACACGCGCTTCGGTGGGGGGTCCGTCGAGGCCTTTGGGTCGGAGGACGGTATCGCATATCGTCGAGCTGAATTTAGGTATTCACTGCCGCAATGGTGGCGGCGGATGTGACGGGGCTGGTCCGGTTGGGAGGTAGACAGGTTGCAGCTGGCGACCCCCACACTAGATGAGGCGGACAGAGAGGGCTCTGGAGGTCGCAGTCGCCCAGGAACCCGTTGCAGCAGCACTCGCATCAGTCGAGCACGACGAGGGATTTGAGATTCTCGACGGTGGTGACGTTCGGGAGGCTGTGGAGCGTCGGGACGCACGAGATGACGAGCCGTTCGAGGTGCTCGAGGCGGTCGAATGCAGGCAGCTCCTTCAGAGCGAGGGAGATGGCTAGGGTGGCTGATCGAAGATGGGCGAGGCCGTGGAAGGAGGGAAGTTGGGTCACCGGGATGAACGACGCGAGGTGGATGAAGGTGAGGAGGATATGTCGTCGAACATGCTGTCGGGGAGAGCGACCATCGGGAGACTCATCTTGCTCTCGAGGTGTCTGTTGTCGCAAAAGAAGAGATCGTTCGGTAGTTTAGTTTTCGGTAGTAAGGTAGCGTAAGTGAAAGCGTACAGAATTCCAGCTTCTTGAACTCTTTGATCCAAGCTGGTAGCGCCTGTGTGTGTACTCTAGGCTCCTGGTAGAGTAGAATGCCCAGAAAGAGAGTTAGTTAGTACTGTTGCTCACTCAACAAAGAAAACAGTCGTTGTGTTGTACAGGCATATCAATTCGGTACATCGTCGGAGTTCTTCGGGCAGCTCTGGCATGTAGCGGTTTGTCAGCAGCAGAGCCTGGAGGTTACCCTTTGAGGCCAATTGAGCGACCTTCTCCGTGACATTCTTCGGCTGCATCCGCTCTGCGTAGGTCTTGGGGCAATATCTCGGTCGACGAGTATGAGGCGTGGCCAATCGGTAAGAGATCCTCTTTTCGGGATAGTCCAGGTCCACGCGTGCATCGTACATTCTGGATGAGGGTTCCATGCGACGGAGGTTCGAGCACTTGCTTCGACGAATAAAATCAAGCAAAGCGAGAAAAGAACGAAGAAAGCTGCTGCTGGCTTATTTCGCTTGGGGTACACGCATCCTCGCTGCATCTGCGGAAGTTGAGTCAACTTGATCGTGCACACGATGCCGTCGAAGAAAACCTGGATCAGGAATGTTTTTTTTCCCTTTCTGATCTGCTTCGAAGACGCAACCTTGTCTATCGGGGCCATCTCAGAACCGATCGAACTTTGTAGTACCGAGATCTCGAAGTACGGGGCCTGCATGTCCATATTGCGAGAAAGCCTCAACCTCCCGGTTTCCCTGCGCCGCGCCACCTTCATGGTCAGGCTGCAGAGCACGATAATATTAAATGTCACCGGTAATCCTTACCTGTCGCTGATAGTATTTAGAATTGTAAGGTTATTACATAACACAGGTACTAAAGTTAGATAATATTTTTTTTACGTTTCACTGAAAATTACTACGGGAGATATTTGGTATTGAGATTTTTGGATTTAATTTAAAAAATCCAGAGTCAAGTTGTGGATTATTACTCAGTGCTCAATTGACGCTGCGCTCCACCACGCTCCGCACGGACATCCCACTGCTGTCGCGCGCTTTGCCGGGAGCTGCTCTGGATACTTTGCCACGCGAAATGAATTCGTGCGGATTCGTCGGCGCCGCAGACATCCACGCAGTCTCCGCTTCGCTTCAACTTCGGTGTCCTCAAAATCTTAGGCGGCGAAGGCAGACCTTGAATGGTAAAGACGCCGCGCCACCTCTCTGACAGGCGGGCTGGCGTGTTTGAGGATGCGCGACCGAACGACAACCAACGACGACACGAAGTCTCAGCAGCTACAACAACATGTAATACCATTTCGGTGCGCTCGGGCTAAAGTTTAACAACCCCGTGTCCATGTGGTTGCGTCGAGGCGGCTTGACAACCTTGTTCGGGCGAAGATCTGCTGACCAGCAGCCTTACTTTCCGGGCCTTTCACCCCGCGGGGGACGTTACGCGGCCTTGGATCAAGCGTTAGCTTCGCGCCACTTTACTTCTGCGCTGGAAGATCTGACCATCGCTTGTTACCACCGGCTTGGGCATGCCGTAGAGCTGTGGAATATAGGATTGCTATTGTAATATTGCCAAGATTGTCAATCACAATAATTGATTGTGCGTAGATCTCAATCGGCAATTACAATCCCAGTGTCCCCCATTCTACCTTTTGACCCCTGCGCACGGCTTCAGTTGAAATCTAGCAGAGCAGCCGTGAGTCCAGATAATCGGCGTTAGCTAGCAGCTAGCTTTTCTTGATGTTCTAGCTGCTTCAGAATGCGAGACGAAAGAAATTTTGGATTAATTGTTGGGGTACAAACTGACATGACCAAAACATTCAAGAGATCAACGTTTTTGAAGCTAAGCAGCTCTGTGATGGATCAAGTAGATGCATTAGGACGATTACAAGACCGAACGAATAGAAATACACCTCGCCAGAGGAAAAATGAGCGAGGTTATAGATTACAATATTTTGTACATGTATTTAAGATTGTTGAGATTTCGATAATTGATCGGTCAAACACGTAAACAATCTATAATTCCACAGCCACATGTCTACGGAGTGCAGTCGCTCGTAGCGACTACATGTATACAGACGCTGCGTTCAAGGTATTGGCGACTCGACCTGTGGCTTGGCCGGGTCAAAGCGCCACACTCACTCCGCATTTGTGGGCGCGGGCATGGAATTGAGGCCAGTTTTGGTGAAACAGGTAGCAATAAAACTTCACCTTAGGCGTCGCACGATTTGCACGTAATGCACTTCTGCTTAGGCAGCTCGAAGCCCCCCGTTTGCCCACAGTCCGACCGTCTTCAACTGGGGATACCATTTAACGTAGCGATTTCTGCGGCGTCATTCGTGCATTTGCCCGAGCGAGCGCAAGATGTACAAGCTGGACCGCAGACCCCCTCCCGTCCCGGACCGTCGCAGAGTGGGCGAGAACCACCACCCAGTCACGTACATTGGTGAAGGGCTCATCGAGCCGAACGGCGTTGACTCACTGGATCCGCTCAGTGAGGACGACATCGATGACCAGTCTCCACGGCACCGCCGGAAGCTGCTGGACTCCTTGGCGATCGACGTGGGTGAAAAGTATCTCGACGATATCTACAGACGCGAAGGAGACGAGGATGACTGCACCTCGGGAGAAGACGACAGTGACGACCCTCAAACCGGCAACTACCGCTCTTCCATCAACGGTAATGGGATACCGGCGGTGGTGAAGCCTCGGACGGATAAGGAACAAGCGTGGCTGAAGGTGAGGAAGCTTCTGATCGAAGAGGAAGAGAAAGCCTCGACGCGGAAGAAATCCGTGGACTCGCACGAAGAGTACGGCATCGACTGCTACGGCACAGTCAAGCTACTGGATTCGTTAGTGCGGTCGGGGAGTGACTACAACGGCAGCGTGTCGTCCGAGGGCTCGACGCCAAAGGTCGATCCATCGTTGGAACCGACACCGGCTTCGTCTACTGGAAGCGCCACGACTTTCGAGAATGGGCTACAAGATGGCGCAATCCTGCAGGGCGCCTACCCGCAACCGGGCTCTCACCGCCCGTACGCCCAGCAGCCCTCACTCCGGAAAATCTTCGGCCCAAACTGCTATGATGGCGATGTTGGGGCAAATTACTGCGGCGTGTCAGCGAACAGAGCTGTCGGAGGCAGCAGTGGCGCGTATTTCGACGCATGTGGCTTCGATCGACCGAATCGTACGTGAAGAGTTGATCTCCCAGCAGAAAATTGAAGCTCGGCGACTGTCGAGCACGCAGAGGTCGAATGATTCGAGCGACTACGACTTCCGGGTGCCAACGTATCCGTTGGGCAAGCTTCACGCGAGGGTGGCGCCAACCGTACGCGAGTCCTTCAAAGCCTTCACCTCGGCGGAAGATTTAATGGACACTATGGCTGCGTTTGACCACCTTATCGGGGACTGTGGGCTAAGCGGCGTCCAAGTGGAGGAACCTTGGTACGTGTACTACCACATCCGAGCTGCGGTGTATAGCAAGTTGGGCTTCGGCAGAAACAGCTCTTCAAGCTGCTGGATGCGCGGTTTAATACCGATGTACAAGCGGAGACCTGCTGCCAACAAACGCGTCTGCATCGTTGAGCTGGCCCAGTTGGTCTGCGTGCTGCAGTGGAGCTGGCACTGCTTGGCAGTCACGTGTCGGTTCTCGAGAAGCGCACCAAATTCAATCGCGAAAACATGTTGCACTTGTGGCCGTGGGTCGTGCAAGACTTGGCGTCATTGGGAGCGAAAGTCTTGTTCCGACACTTTGCAGGTCGAGGACGTACTTCCACGTCAGTACTCGTCAATTGCAAGTGGTTCTGCTCAAGGTAGCGCTGTTAGTTGGCGCAAGTGCACACGTCAACGGGTTTCGAGGCAATAGTTCCTCCTGGATCCGAGCAGAGCGGGAGAACCCGTTCTACTCGATCAAATCTCAGCCTCAAATTTCCGTTGAGGGTTCACAGCGGTGCTTGGCGCTACGGGCGTGAACGACCAGGTGGCTGACTTCGCAGGCATCAACCGCTTTGTATTCAACCAGAAAGAGTCTTTGGGTATTGTCTGCTACTTCCCAAACCTGGAAACAACAGAGGAGACCAAGGTGAGGGAGTTCTCGTGGACAGCACAAACTAAAACACCAAATGCTGTATAAGATGCGGGACGTCGGCCTCGATTTGAGAACATCGTGTACTTCCGTGGCGAGATGCACTACCTTGTGATGACTCCAAAGAGACACAACTTGCTGACTCGCGGGGTGGTGAAGAAGAATCACCCGAACTCGGCAGATCTGGTGAGGGACGGCAACATCAACCACAACGCATTGCATGCACGCCAATGCCATCGTGAAGTTCGCAGGCATTCCCCGGAAGACGGACTTTACGCGCGTGAGTCTGTTCGATTTCAGCTCCTGACCCGAGCCGAGGAAAGCTGCGAGTATATTGACGTCGGAAAAAAGCTGTACGTCGGTCTCATTGGCGACTCCCCTTTTGGAGCCTGTCTGGCACGAAGGCGTGGGTACCTGTCGTGGATTCCTGGGAGCGCTGGATGGAGTGTGGATGGTGGCGCAGATTGGTCTGAAAGCAGACAAGCAACTACTCGCTGAGCGAGAAACGGCGTACAAAGTGATGCAGCGACTATCAGGTCACCACCGCGACGAGATGCAGAAGAATGTGCGCAAGTACACAGTCGATCCAAGGTCCCGCTACACGATCGACTTTCCTCGAGGGATCTAGATGCACAAATTTGGGTTTGATTTCCATAGTAGTGGTAGTAAATAATTTCATGCGATTTTGTGAAGCTTCTCGATTGTAGCTCATGTTGTAGCTCATAATTTCGTGTTTTAGAGGTACCTAGCCTATCCATAGCAGTAACTCTACACCTCTACTATCCTAGACTAATAGCTAAACGACTTGACGGAAGTCAACCATGTAGCGCGACGCGGGATCCACCGTGTACTTGCGCACGTTCTTCTGCATTTCGTCACGGTGGTGGCCCGACAGGCGCTGCATCACTTCGAAGGCCAACTGGCGATCGGTCAGTAGCTGCTTGTCGTCCTTCTTGCCAATCTGTGACAGCATCCACACAGCATCCAGCGCTCCGAGGAATCCACGACAAGTTCCCACCCCTTCGTGCCAGACAGGCTCCATAAGCGAGTCACCGATGAGACCGACGTACAACTTTTTACCTTGTGATGTCAAGATGCTGGCAGCCTTTTCAGCTCGAGTGAGCGAGCTGAAGTCGAAAATGCTGACTCGTTCAAAATCCGCCTTCCTCGGGACGCCAGCAAACCTGATGATGGAGTTAACGAACCCGTGGAGGGCGATTTGGTTGATGTTCTCCTTACGCACCAGGTCCTTCGGGTCAGTATAGTTCCTCTTCACCACCCCGCGAATCAGTAAGTTGTGTCGTTTAGGCGTCATCACCATGTAGTGCATCTCGCCTCTGAAGTACACGATATTCTCCAGATCGATTCCAACGTCGCGCAGTTTGTTGAGCATCTGGTGCTTCAGCTGTGCCGTCCACGAAAACTCTTTCACCTTCATCTCGTCGGGCGTCTCCAGATTTGGGAAGTAGCAGACAATGCCCAAAGATTCGGTTTTACAGAACACGAAGCGGTTGATTCCAGCAGGCTCCGCCAATTGATCGTTCACCCCAGTGGCGCCTAGAATTGCCGTGCACTCCTTCATCGGGATCTGAGGCGAAGACTTGATGGTATAGAATTGATTGCCACCTTCTTCCGGTTGAGGAGGCAGAATCTCCTCGAAATCCGTCGACGTGTGGATCTGAACACCAACCAGCAGCGCAACCTTTAGCAGAATTACCTGCAGCTGGCGCGTACTGACGTGGAAGTACGCGTCGACCCTACAAAGTGTCGGAGCAACACCTTCGCTCCCAGCGACGCCAGGTCCTGAACCACCCACGGCCACAAGTGCAGCATGTTTTCACGGCTGAATCGCTTCCGCTTCTCCAGCAGAGTAACATGGCTACCCAGAATCGCGAGCTCCACTGCAGCTCGCAGACCAACGGGGCCAGCTCCGACAATGCAGACGCGCTTGCCGGCAGCAGGTCTCCTTTTGTAGACGTCCATGCTAAACCGCGCATCCAGAAGCTTGAAAAGTTGTTTCTGACGGAAACCCAATTTGTTGTAGACAGCAGCTCGGATGTGGTAGTACACGTACCAAGGCTCCTCCCCTTTAACTCCGTTAAGACCACAATCTGCCAGCAAATTGCCGAAAGCTGCCATGGTGTCGTTGAGGTCTTGCGCAGATGTGAAAGCCTTGAAAGAGTTGCGTACACCTGGAGCAACCTTCACTTGAATGTTGTCAAGAGGATTCGGAGTCTCTCGAACTCTTTCTCGTATTCACTCGACTCGTTTGAATACTGTGTGACTGAGCCGCCGACTTCCTCCTTAAGCTTCACCGGCGCGCTCATGTCCTCTCGGGCGATCTGGTCAATCATGGACAAATGAGACAAAATCTGTGCCATGGAGGCATCGGATAGCTCCATCCGTTGGCAAGTCTTGACCATCTGTTCCAGCGCGCAGCTCGCAACATCCATTGAGATGACGACGAGCCTCCTTGGGGCGACAGACTCATTGTACGATTCAGAGTGATTCAGAGCGCCACGACTTGGTCGAGTTGTGCTTTCGTCGTCCGAAGAGGACGAAGTGTTCCCACGCATAAACTGCGAGAATTTGCTACCCATTCGGTCGACAAACGTCTGCGGTGGATTTCTTGGTCTCTGCCTCGATAGACGCTCTGGCTGCTGAGAGAG